>NW_018164540.1:1095247-1100099 GCF_001263595.1 Phalaenopsis equestris
CCTCAACCAAAAGTGAGGTCAACAGTAACTTGAATTCAGGAAATTACACCGACGATAACACTAAAGAGGTCTGGTTGGTAGAGTAATCCACAACGCTCCCGCTATGGAGGTGGTTCCCTACCTAATAGTGACAAGCTTCACGAATGATAAGGTTCAAATCATCTCAGTAGCTAATATCAGTGGTTACCACTCTGAATGCAGTGATAAGATCTGTCTAAATCCTGGCAAAAGGCCCAATCGAGGTGATAACCTGACCAAGCAACTTAGACCTTAAAGTGTAAGACGCACGCCCGACGACAATTTTAAAAAACAAAAGGAGACTGACAATAGTGTCATAGCTGTCGAATCAGCGCCCTAACAGCAAAACCGACCCACAATAACATGCATCAAAAGTTAGTCTCAAAGCTCAACTACGATATAGCTCTAATGAAGGTTCCCTCCTCAGTAACGAGTCCAGGTGGTTACCCTCACGAAAGTAGTGACAATATTTGCCTAAGTTTTGGAGAAAGGAGTGGGTCGACCAAAGAGACAAATCTGGTCGCAACAAAATGACACAGGTAGTGTAAGACTTGTACCATGCCATGGAAAATCAAAAAATGATTGAAGATCTTACACAAGTTTCGAGTTTAAATACTCATTAGCAAGCACTTATCATGAAGAACCAATAAAGATAAAATAATAATAGGTATAAAAAATGATAAAACGGTTTTGGTTAACTCCAAACAAAGAAAATATATAAATATTTTGTATAAAAAATAGCTCATTTACATAAACTTTATAAAAAATTTCTTCTAAAAAAAATCTTTAAGTCTCAGGAAGCCGACTAGAGAACCCTCATTCGCCTTCAACCTTCGAGTATTCCCCATATGACCACTTTTGAACTAGTGTAGAGAGCAGCATATTCATTTAGGTCAGAAGACTTTGGGTCGGGCAAACCCTACCAATTGAATCGATCGATTGTTGTGATGTTATCGATCAAAAGTTTTTGACTTGGGACCTTTTACTGCTTCAGGTGGGAAGGGAGTAACTTAAAGAAGTACACAATCTTCATTGTCGTTATCTTCGCTTTCAACTCATGTTTCTTTTGTTTGGAAATTGACCAAAAATCTGAAATAATGGAAAGCTCCTCCTCGGACCATAACTTGCTTTTCAAACTTCTTGGCAAGTCTGGTCGAGGTCTTCACCCCATCTGAAACAACGAGCCATTTCATTTTAGCCCAATCAGATACCATTAATTGAAGGTGGAAAGCCTCTCAAACCTTCAAGTGGTATCGATTGACCTTCTAGTTAGATCAGGTCGCTCAAAGGTCTGAAGAGACTCGAGAAATCCACATGACCATAAAACCTCAAGGATATCAGACATATAGATTTCAGCAAATGGCGAATTGTTGTACTAGTCCACTGACTGATCGTTGTCTGTAAACTGGCCTTCAGAGGAATCCTAGATCTTTGTCCCCTAAACTTAAGAGGGAACCAAATTGGCTGGGAAACCATTTCTCTTCTGTTGGTATGAAAGAGGGGATGGAGTCGACTCAGTGATCGACTCCTTCCCCTTAGGGTGCTACACTTCCTTGAAGATCCTACCTTTGAATATGTTTAAGACTTGGTTTGGGCATTGGATGTAAGCCGACTAGCCTCGCTTCTAACAGATAAATCAATAAACAAAGTATATTGATGATGTACGGTTGACTGTACTCTTACCTCTTCCTCAGAAGATTCTTCCTCCACACCACTCTTCTCGAGGCGGCCGGATGACTCCCCAGGTTCCCAGCTTCTTGTCGATCAAAGGAGCTGTATCCAGGAGATATGTATCAAATTTAGCATGAGTCAAATGCCTCCTCACAATGGTGATCAGTTCACCCGTCCAAATTTGTTGGCTCACTACTGTGGTTGCAAAATAGAGAAAAGAAAATCCTCACCTACTAAATCGATCAATCCACTATCAGCCTCGATCGGTCTCCCTCCAGTCATCATCAATTATTGTCTAGAGGTTCCTTTTGTCTTAGTGTCAGCCTTGATCCCAGTCTTGGCCTTCTTCCCTGTCGTTCAAAAACCCCTGGAAACAAAACCCGGTTCACAATTACTGGATTGATATACCAAAAACTGAGAGCAGTTAACTATTAATGTTGGCCCCCTTAACCCGGGAATAGTCCATACCCATCAAGAAGACATTGCTAGTTAGTACGGTCCTGAAGCCCTAACTTTCAATTAAAGAGGTAATGAAAAAATTGTATTTATAGTCCTTTAACTTGTTTTCTAGGTCAGAAAATTGGAATTGGTTGAGTGTCCTAAACCGGACATATCCATCTGACTCAACACAAAAGGAAAACATCTGATTGAATAAATCAAACGACCATGTGATCCATTTTCGTCAACAGAAGATAATGTTGGTCATTATTTCCCAAATAGAGTTTGGCTTAATTTTGGTAGGAATGACCTTTTACTAATTGAAAATAGCTCGAAGCTCATGATATAAATGCAGTCACATGCATACCAAAATTGGTCTCGGTTTATCACTAAATTTTCCCCTAAACTGCCAGTCACCCTCTCATCAGGGCAAGTGACACTGAGTTTAATGGCTAAGTCAAAGATGAAAGCTTCCGCCATGAAGGAAACCTCAGACGGGGACAGTATGGACTGCTAGACCACATCTACCAAACTAAAGGTTTAGGGAGTTCATTTCAGAGCCATCAGAAAATAGAAGAGGAAAACGAGTATAAAGAGTCAAGCCAAAGGATAAGAACCAAGTGGTAGGATCGTGAGAGAAAAGATAGCAAGGGTACCAATGGGACCTTCAACCCCTATTTATAGGGATCCAACAAAAGTGGAAACACAGTACAACACATGTCAACACAAGAATTGAGATGAACATAAAATAAAATATTTTATTCATTTCCTTAAAAAGGTAATAGCATTCAGATTCTAATCTGATAAGAGTTATTTTACAAATTGGTTGTGGGTTGCCTCAGCCAGGACCATACCTTCCTAACTAACCTGCTATACAACATTTGACTGCCGAGCTTAAACAGGTTCACTCGGTCTGCCTTAGAGTGGTCCCTCAGCACAAATGCATCTTCCTGGGGTTTTGCAACATCTCGATGAAGATTGACTACCTCCCACTACATTTCCTTCCGCACTATACAAAGATCCTAATCTCGTCGAACAAAAGCAGCTTCCACCTTATTCAGGCAACGAGCCAGAGTTCTTGGGGACATCCGGTGTCCCTTAGATGTTTCCCTCTAGTTCTCCACAGAATCGGCCAAGCGGTTAACCACATTCTATTCATTGTCGGTCGGAGCTTGTGGCATTGGGTCCACTAACATCAAATTTTGGTTGTCACCAATAATTGTAAGCCCGCCATCCAAACATCCTCATCTACAAGAAACGATCGATGAGCAAAAAAAAAATGTAAGTAGAAGGAAAAGAAAGGGAATCACATACTCAGAATCTAATGAACCTGCCTACATCGAATAATGAGAATTCATCAACTAACCCCTTCTCATCTATTTGAGGATCACTTCCACCGAATCCCAATAAGACAGCAGGTGAAAAAAATGCATGTGACCCCCGGTTGAACCTAAGCTTCGCTGAAGTCTTTGTTGAAGGATCGACTATTGATCCATGCAGCTCCTTCCTAGCACTAGGTTGAACCTTCTTCGGAGTTTCCCAGATTGAGCAGGTAACTCCTCCACCTCCACTCGCTTGTGGTTTCTGGTTTCTTAGCCAAACTCTTCTTCGACCCACCTTCAAGCTGACATTATCCTATTCCAACGAAAGCTGATAACTTAGCTCGATCGGCGGGTTTTATCGATGAATAGTACCTTTCTCCATAAGAAAATTGCAGAAATTGAACGAATGCAAGCAGGGGCAAACTCGAGATGATGAAAACTACCCACTACGACCTATATATAAGGGTCGTGGGCAAGAAAATTCAGGAATCAAATTATTGTACTAAATTATGACTATTAAGATTCGATTTATTGCATTAAAAAATTTCTTGTCCTTATCTCAGATGTCGTTATCAATAAGCAAGAAAATTGAGAACTTTATATGCACACCCAAAAAATAGTATGTACGAATCTTGAGTCGATATGGCGGTTTATATTAAAAGAGACAAATAAAGGAACATTCCTCTGACGAAAAGCTACAAGCACTCTTAAAGTCGACTGACTGAAGAACTACCAGCCGACCAACAATTAATCGACTGAATGTTGGCAATCAACCAACACGAAACAAACATTTATGCTAAATCCCCCAAAGGTAATATATAACTAAGGAATAAGCAGGTCGACCGACCATCCTAACGCTGACCTGCTGGTCACTGCCTCTCTCAAAGCCGATCAACTTTTTGAAGCAATGGCCAACCGACATCCAAGCAAAATAGCCGACCAATACCAGCTCTATCGATTGACTGGAGGATATGCCATCTAGAAAGTCCAGGTGCATTAAAGGATGCCAAAACCATTAACAAATACAAAAAAGTACGACAAATATAATAATGTTCTATAATACCCTTACATAAGCAGGGGTAAATATGTAATTTTCCACCTTATGATTTTCTATCTTCTATAAATTGGGAATCCACAATACATATTAAGGGCTTTTACCTCTTCTCCCTAAACACACGCCATGTTAAGAGATCTCTCATCTTTTCTCTTTTAACCCCATAGTTACAATATATAAAATGGGTCACAGTGCCTGAGAATACCCCATTTTGCCCCTACAGGTTAAGTCGAGATGTTTTTTATTTCTTTCTTCCTCTCTCTCTATCTCTCCCTTAAGGTTCCTACCGTTTCGATCCTTTGACATGCCTAACAGGACAAATTTGAACTCAATATATATATATATATAT
>NW_018164540.1:1100257-1112928 GCF_001263595.1 Phalaenopsis equestris
CGAGAAGAATGATGCCTATTGTAATCATATAATAATGAAATACCCTTTGATGTGCTATGATCTTATAGATAATATTGATGAGTGTTGAATTTCAAATTATCATTTGTGGATGCGTCGCACGAGTTAGATTCGGGGGAAGGAGGAAGAGGAAGATGGAGAGAGAGAGTAGTTAGGTAAAATTTTGTAGTGAAACCGGGGAAAAAGACTTTTTATTCATCTTTTTGCCTCATATTTATAGTGTTGTATTTGTGCGATTACAGAAAGATGGGAGCGGTTTTGAAAACCACCCATAATGCGATTATTTGTGCTGATATTAAACCAAATATATGTTACAATTTGAGTTTGAATATGACAGTATCAGCTGGTCGACTCGCTTGGGTTCAGCCGACTGAGGCAACCAGTCGATTGACAATCGTGCTTGTCGAAAGGCAGTGAGTCGACCGGTTGCGATCAGACGCCCTTATATGAAGTTTGGGCAGTCAGGGCTATAGGCGTGGTTCGTCGATTGAGCCTCTCGCCATTGTGTGTCGATTAACACTGATCGGGCGATTGGTCGTTGAATGAACAGTTCAGATCGTGCTCTTCTGCTACAATACATATATTATCCAGCCATTATCATGGGCCGCTCGATTGCTTTGAGATTCGTGTCAGCACTTCTAGTATATAAATTTCAGTTCCCGAGTTTTCCTGCTTCTTGACAGTGATAGCTACGAAAAGATAGAGAAACTATTTAATAATCAGTGGTGTTAAAAACACGAAACATAATTCAGTAATTAACTTTTCTTTGAATTTTATGCCTAACATGCTCTATAAATAGAGTCATGGGCTTGGCATGTCATCCATCGCTATCATTTTTCCTAATTAATCGAGTTGCGTCATGGATGATGATTTGAGCCAGATCGCCGTGGATCCTAGAGTTCTTGGCAAGGTGGGCTATGGGCCCTCGACCTCTGTGAAGAAGAATGAGGTTAAGAAAGGGAAACGATCGAGGCTTGAACCTTCGTTAGCTGCTCAAGTTGACTCATCTAGAGATCTCGAGGGTGAATGTCGAAAGTCCCTCGTTAGGGGGTCTTGACCTTGAGTCTGGCATGGGTGTAAGTGTCAAGGGCAAGCGAGACCTACTCGCTAAAGGTGTTAAGGTGATAAAAAATGAGCTGGTGGGAGGAGCGATCATCGTCTCTCCTTAGCCACCACTGTAGGATGGTAGAGGTACGTAAGGGTGAGAGGAAGAGAAGCTCTTTAAGACATTTCTTCTACAGATAGATTTATGAATATGTAAGACTTTCCTTAGTTGATGGTTCTCAATAATTTTTTTATATTATTCCAATGTAGATGAATCAGTCGAGTCGGAGGACCGCCAGGATGGTGGGTCGACGAAGGACTCTGTGGAGTTCGCCCCAGCAACAGTAGCCGCTCTGCAGGCCGAATATGCAGGGCTACTGTTGTCAATCACTTCAGAAGGGTGTTGATTCCCTGACCTTTTTCCCTCCACTGAACGCGAACGAACAGAGTGGTGGTTTTCTTCCTCTGGAGCCATGGAGCAATAGACAGGGGGTCCGGTCCTTTAGTAATGATGCTTGATTCTTCAGGGGAAAAGACCAAAGGCACAACCATAGATTTTGTATGAGATGTATGCGATTATATTCTCATCAGATTACCTATCTCTTTCTCATGGGACATTCCATTCATCAAGTCATGGAATGGCTTCATCTATCAAACTTTGAGTCCTTTAACTTCTCATTTGAACCTTATTTAATAAGCTTGCTTTAGGACTCTTACCGATTGAATTCAATTTTTGAATTGAGTTCCCTTTTGAATGAGTTTCTTCTTAAATTCACTAAAATTCATATATTTGAGGATGACCTTCTTATTAACATCCTTCCTTGTATCCCCACTACATGAAAGTTGTCGTTCCCTAAGCTGATTTTCTCCTTTTAAAATGGACGAAGCCTATCACTTAATCCATTTCATCTCAGCATTGTCATTAATTTTTTAATGGGATTTGATTATTTGAAGAAGACATCTGATGATCTTAGCTTTTCTATGGTAGATCCCCAAGTTTTCGATGAGAAAGAACTCCATATGGAATTCGACTTTAAGTCTAAAGAAGATTTCTTACTCTTAAAGAAGAGAAATATTGACTGTTCCCAAGTTGTGACTGTTTTTCTGCTATTCAAAATATTTTTGAGGAAGCAAAAAAAACTCATCAAGTCATTTAAGTCACTAAAATTCTTAGGTCTATTAAAATGATGGATGAGAAATCAGTTGAGTATTAGGTGAAGTTTGTAATGACCCATCGATATTTGAAGTTGGTTCATCTTCCATGACAACAATTGTGCTAACCAAGACTTAAGAAATAAATAAGAATAGAAGACTTCATAAAAAGTAAATTTGAGCTGATAAGGAGAAGAAGTTAACCGAGAAGAATGATGCCTATGAAAACAGATCTGACTTATTTAAAACCTCTCCTCTTTTGGGAGGAAGTTGGTTTCACTCACTTTTTGTTGTTTAAGAAGAAGAATATATATGTATAATAGCTGATCATCGTCTTCCTTCTTTTAAGTATGAGAATATTAGTAAGGAAAAAATAAGCATTGGCATCCTCATTTACTTGAGATATTTAAGAGGATAACACATAGGGAAAATTGTACTATGGAAAAAGATCTTAAATCAGCAGAGGGCATTGTTTCCTAAGAGGAGAAGAATAAAATCTTAAAATATGATAGTCACCAAGGAAGATTGCATAATTATCAAAGAAGTTCCCATGCATAATTACATGGAAATAACCATTATCATGGAAGCTCTAAGCCTAGAACCATCGATAATATTATGATAATTATGTCCAAAAGATTAAGATATATATATATATATATATGTATTAACATTATGAGCTGGGCATTTAAACAAAAATCAAACTAAAGGATGCAATATATTTTAGATATTTTTCATATTCTAGAATGCTTGTTTAGATTAATTTTATAAAGATTTTGTTAATCAGTGCATTTTTAAATAGAGGCATCTGATAATTATAAATTGCTTATTTAATATAATTAATTAATTATTCAGAATATTTAAAAAATAAACCAAATGTTAATCAAATTGTGTCAAGCTCAAGACATGTAATTTATAGGGGACAAATTTGGCAATGAAAAATTTATAACACTTTATAGGTTGGGCTATATAAGCATAAATGTTTCAATATTTTGATTATAGTTCAACAATAATAATGCTAGGTTAAATAGTAATATGACCTTCAGATTGGATTTATATCCTCTGATTTGATACCCAATAAACCAACTTTTCATACATGATATATTTTAAGACTAAAATGAGATACAATGTAATAGAAATAAACAAATAATCTGCTACAATTTAATATATATATTAAATCTTTGAATGACACCATACATTGACAAAATTTGCAATTGGCATTCTGTTGCTTTAGTTATGCATGCACATTAATATTAATCTTGATGTAACAAAGATTTAATTAAAAATTATAGTAATGAAATAATTAAAATATGGCATTATTTAATCTGACTAGTTCGTTTCTACCATATTGCATAATTGTATTAAGAATTTAAGATGCCATATGTACATATGCGTTCGGGTGAATGAATTTATCGCCCTCCATTTAAATGCCTAGAATATTAAAATGGATGTTGGATGTCCATTTAATCTACTAAATTACACTTCCATTGTTTCATGAATCAACTAGAATTCAATGAAGCTTAGTTATACTTTTGGCATGTTTTAACTCGCCACAATCCAACATTACTAAAAATTCATCATATCGTGATGAATAGAGCGAAGTCAGAGAACCTTATTAGTACCGGACATCCATGTGCAGCCTATAGATGATGGAATGAAGCGTGGAAAACCCCAAATGGCATAGATATTCAACACATGGGACAACCTGTAATTACCTAGATAAACAACTTATCCTAAAACACGACCCGCAGGAGACCCGTGAGATTCGACCCGCGGTCTGCATTTAGTATAAAAATTCAACTTTGTTTTCAGATAAACCGTCAAAACCTGTTTTCCAAACAGTGGAAAACAGTTAGACGGTGTTTTAAAAACTTTACCCGCACTTATAAGCTGCCCCAAACAGGTGAAATATGTTTTAAAATTTATTTTATATTATAAAAGATATTGCAAGGAAATAAGTGAATTAAACTATATGAATAGATAATACTTAATGAATGAATTAAAATATATATTATAAAAGATATTCACTTATTTCCTTGAATTAAACTTTATGAATATGTGGCATGTACATGCATATCACAATTTTATGTATTTACAAATCTAACACCCAAACATTCATAACATGCATATTCTAAAAAATAGCACCCACTCTATCACTATAAAAATGAACATGTGTATATGACATCTCATTATAAAACTGAACATATGTACATGACATCAAGATATTATAAGCATAACAATCAAACTGGGTGTTAGATATGTAAATACATAAGAATTGTTTGGTATGTATACAATTTACACGTAACAATTTCAAGAGGCATTTACATACAAACCACACAATTTCTATTTACATATCTAACATCTAAACTTTCATATTTACATTCACAGCATTTAAATCTTTAAAATCACAAAAAAAATTTTCACTATTGCAGACTTTTCGAACGAGAAATACACATTTTCATGCATAGGTCTATGACACTAAAGTGTTATAAATGTAAATATGAAAGGTCAGGTATTACACATGTAAATACATAAGAATCATTGGTTTGTATGTAAATTTCCTCATTTACTTGTTGTAATACCCTAAAAATATTCCCCAATATTCTGCCGTTGTTAATCAAAATAACTAAGTACAAATTTGTGAAATAACTGCACATTCATTATTGAATATAATTAGAGCAGAATCACTTACAACCAAACAACCATCAGCTACAAGCGAATGGCTCTATAAAAGTGTTCAAACCAAATAAAAGATGGTATTTCAGAAAAGAAGAAAGAAACAAGGCGGGTAGAGCCATGTATCTTTTACACAAATTAATAACTCAAAATTCTTCAACGACAATCACCACCACATTATACAACCCTCTTTAACAAGAAACGGGAAAAATGGGCAGGCAAATGCAAGAATTAATAAGAGAATATATTCGTCCAACCGAGCTATTATGCCTATTTATACATCTCCTAAAACAAAATCTTTCTTATGGGCTAAATTACAGTGAAAACGAAAGCCAATATCCTGCTGTGAGGCCAAGGAAATTAATCAGAAAATCTATACCTCCTCTGCTAAACGATACTCAGGAAACCGAGAACCAAACCAATCCAGCCTCAAAAAACAAAAATGGCGCTCCTGAGGCATTTCAAAAGTTCCAGACACAACAATACTAATAAAGTGGGACAAAAGGCAAGTTTGTTTCAGAGCAGCTATTTTTTTTTTTTTTATGGACCAAAATCTCCCACCCTGGATTGAATTAATGAAATATTCAGGTAAAAAGGGCAGATGATTCTGTGGAATTACGTAATTAGCTAGTTGTAAATTTTCACAGGCTTTTCGAATGTGCTGTGACGATTCTGCATAAGAAAAAGATAAAAAGCCAGTGAGATGGAAGAAAAAAAAAAGATAAAACCATTAGTATTTGTTGTGCCTGAGGAATGATGCAGAAAAATACCTCCTTGGGTAAGAGTGAAAAGACATATTAGAACTAATAGGGAAGTGGTGGCCTTACCTGATTTACTTGGTAAGTCCTCTTTGGGGAAGTATCTGAGTGTTCCAATCCCAGACATTGTTCCCAAGCTCCATAAACGTCTCTTCTCTGAAAAAGAATACAAATGAAATTGTTTAGATAAAAATAAATATGCAGAAAATTATACAAAATTAAAAGTAAATCAAATGATGTAAGCAGCATGCATACCTGAAAACGAACAGAGACAACATCAGAATCTTGAAGATATTCAGGTCGGCCTAGTGCCAAGCAAGCAAATTTCCACTGATGCAAAAAAAAAGAAAAATTAGCTTTATCCAGTGGAATATAAACAAACATCCCCAAATAACAAGGGAGTAAAATTAAATAACAGAAAAAAAAAACCACCAAACACTTGCAATTTTCTAGCATTATAGACCTTCCCTATAAAACACAAGGGAAAAGAAAACAAAGATTTTGCGTTCTGGGAGTTTTGACCGCCAAGAATGCATCGAACCTATAAGAAATAGAATATTTGTTGCCATAGCGGGGTAAACGGGAAGGAAATAGGGAAGAAAGATGTTCATGAAGGGAAATGAGCAGAGAAGAAAAACAAGTTCTGGATAGCGAAAATAAGAACTGGGGAAAGATATCAAGATAACAGAATTTCAAAACATAAAAAGAGAAATTTACATACATGCCACACAATTCTAGTGTATTTACATATCTAACACCCAAAGTTTGATATTACACTCATAACACTTTGGAGTCATAAATTTATGCATGAAAAAGGTGCATTTCACTTTTAAAAAGAAAGTGATGGTAGTATTTTTGACATGATGTTAAAGATTTAAGTGATATGCTTGTAATAATGATGTTTAGGCGTTAGATATGCCAATTCATAAGAATTATGTGGTATGTATGTAAATGGCCCAAAAAAAGGACTAAAAACAACGCATGATATAAGACATCTTAAGAATAAGGTTTTTTTTTTCTTAACTATTTTATGATGGTAAGCACAAAAAAAAAAAAAAAAAAAAAAAAAAAAAAGAAAAAATAAACATCAAAATTTCATAATCGACCAATTTTTAGCTCGACAAAATGCATCTCTTTTGATGCAAATAACAAAACACGTAAAATAAACAATAATTTAAAAATAACGTAACCCTTTAATTATGGAAAATAATTTAATATTCAATAGAACAACACAATAATTAGGGTTCATATCACATGAAAGAAAGTCAGATTGAAATAGACTTGATCAAAACTTAGTCATCGTAAAGATAAATTTCAAAGTAACTCTGAATTACTGTCTTCAACACTTGCAACATGCTTAAGAATTCACATTCAAGAACACACATAAGATTAAGTAACTCTGAATTTTACATGTCTAGAGACCTATTTATAATAAAATATATATTTAAAATCGACTGTGTTTCACAAAATTCTACCATAACAGCAGAAAAAAGTCTCCGCATATAAGAATCCCATTTCCAGGAAATTTCATGCTCTTTCTACATTGCCAGAGCAGCACATAGAAACAAATCCCGAGCAGGAACATCACGAAGAGCAATAAAAGAATAAAGAGAGCTGAACATGGGACGAAGCCGACAACAAGAAGCAACCAAACACAAGAATGCGAACATACCTTCAACAGATGTACAATTCCAAACAAAAGCATAGGAACAATACATAAATCAGAAGGTAACAACAAAGTTTTTCGTACATTAGCGGCAAGAGCTACAATAGCAGAACCAAAAACAACTACAGAGGAAATAAAGGATATAGTAGATATAGAAAGCATAGAATGTGCGAAACAAAATAAAAAAAATCAACCCAAAAGAATTGTGATCTCAGCTACGATAAAGAGTTGGATCTGTGTTGAAACAAGGAGTTAACAGTTAGACCAAACTAACACGGAATCAAAATAAATCGTCACAAAAATTAGGGAGCACAATCAATTCTCAATAAAAGTCATCATCATAGGCATGGTTTAGAGGAGGAAAGAAAAGGAATAAAGAAATTGATATAGAGACAACTAAATAAAGATTAAGGCACACAAATTAAATTTCTGATGAATATAAACTTATAGGTTTGCATCATTTTGTTTTATTTGAAAAAATTTGGCTGCTATGAATTACGCATTTTGTATTTATCCAATAGATATCTTTTAAGATAATGCACAAGATACCTCTAATATTAACCAATAAAACAAGGAAAAATCTGTACATATAAGATAGTTTCTAGAACAAGAGTTATAACAAGAGTTAAAGAACTATCTGGTAAGATCTTGCATGTGAATTTAATAGGAAATGGAGAAAATAGAGAAGAATTTAATGGATTAGCAACAAGCTTTTAAATAAGTTCAGATATATTAATACTGACTAATACTATGTTTCCCATAATTTTTAAATTTATAGGCATGTGCAAATGCACCGTATGAATTTATACAGCCCCTCCTTTCTTATGGCTAATTTCCTTAAAGTCCCAGTAGCAAATGTTTAAGATTTCAGACATATCATTAAAAGAAAAAAAAATCTGTACATAGAAGATAGTTTTTAGAATAAGAGTTATAGCAAGAGTTAAAGAACCATCTGGTAAAATCTTGCATGTGAATTTAATAGGAGATAGAGAAAATAGAGAAATTTAATGGAAAAGCAACAAGCTTTTAAAAAAAGGTTAGGCATGCGTCAAATGCACCGTATGAATTTATACAGCCCCACCTTTCTTATGGCTAATTTCCTGAAAGTCCCAGTAGCAAATACTTTAGAATTCAGACATACTATTATCTTATCACCTGATTTGAATTTCATATATTTATCATATTTACAATAAGAAACTTATTTTTTACATAATCAACAATTAATTCCTCACAAATATCATGTCAATTATGCATATTATGCAAATGACATGAAGCAGGTAATGAATTACCAACATAATAATATGAATCATCCTATGATATTAATAAAGATTGACAGCTAAGATGAGATATTACACAAAAAAAAACACACACACACACACTAAACCTTAAAAATCATGATGCATTTGCAATGCAAGAACCAGAAATAGAAGGAAGCAGATGTTTCTTGTATCTAGTTTTGGTAAGAAATTCATGACAAGCAAGAAAAGTAAAAATTGATCTGATTTACATTACATTTCGTGAAGTCTAACATAGAATGCCAGAGAGAGAGAGAGAGAGAGAGAGATGATTTAAAATGTTATATACTATATTAAAGGTATACTAGGCAATTCCTACCATGAAAAGCTAATAACAAGGTAATTACTTGAACTAGGTCTATAACTTTTCATGTGTGCTTCTTAGCTGAGTCTTCCATTCTTCAAACTAAAATTCCCTTTCTTAAGTTTGCTTTAAAGTACTGAAAAATTTAGCATTTTTTTTTAAAATTAAATATAGTAATTATATAATGATATCAGTGCATAAAGGAATTTATCAAGACAGAGAAAAAAAAGTATAAAATAGCAAAAATAACTACAAATGCAACAATAACAACAAACCTTTATCCCACAAAGTGACGTCGGTTAAATAAATCTTTTTTGTCCATTGCATCCTATTATACATGATATTTTCATTTAATTCTAATAGATTAAAATCATTTTTTATACAATAAGCCCAGTCTTTTAGGTTTACCTCAACCTTTCTTAACATAAGTCAAATCTAAAACATCTACTCTCCTAACAGGATCATCAAATGATGGACGTTTGATGTATAAAAACAATCTAAGATGACTCTCTCTAATCTTGTCCGCCACTGGAGATACACCAACCCTATCGCGGATATATTCATTTCGCATTTTGTCTCTAAGTGTCAAACCACTCATCCACCTTAGCATTCTCATCTCAGCAACACTTAAATCTGTTTTATGCCTCTCTTTTAAAGGCCAACATTTTGCGCCATAGAGCAGTACAGGTTTCATCGCCATCTTATAAAATTTTCCTCTAAGCGACGCTTTTCTATCACACAATAGGCCCCATGCATTCCTCCACGTCAATCAATCAATTTGAATTCTACTAATAACATCTCTATCTATATCACCATTAGTTTGACAAATATAACTGAGATATCAAAAACCTTCAAACATTTTAATGATTTGATCACCCATAATTAAAACTCTGTGACTAGAGCTACTTCTATTAAAATTATATTTCATGCACTACTCAAACCAAGGCTTTTAGACTCCAATGTAGGCCTGCATAATTCGAGATTTTCTTGAACTCATTCTCTAGTCTTATCCACAAGAAGGATATCATTAGCAAAAAACATGCACCAAGGTACATCCAAGGTACATCCTGTACATCCTCCTGTAAATGTTTAGTAAGAGCATCCATAACTAAAGCAAAAATATATGGGCTTAAAGCCGACCCTCGATGTAATCCAGCTGAAATAGAAAAATCCTTGGTCAACCCTCCTATTCGAACACAAGTAATAATTCTAGCACACATCTTTAATGACTTGAACATAATTTATATCAAAACCTTTCTTCTCTAGAACTCTCCAAAGGACTTCTCTTAGAATTTTATCGCAAGCTTTTTCTAAATCAATAAAAATCATATGTAGATCCTCTTTATTATCTTTGTACTTCTCCATCAAACCTCTCAAAAAATGCATAACGTCCATAGTAGACCTGCCCGGCATAAATCCAAACTGATTATGAGAAATCTTTGTATCACATCTTAATCTATGTTCAATTGCACTCTCCTATAATTTTAAAGTATAACACATCAATTTAATTCCTCTATCGTTTGCACACTGTTGTGCATCCCCTTTATTCTTTAAAATGGGGACCAAAATACTCGTCCTCCTCTCCTCATACATCTTTTTATTTTCTAAAATAACATTAAAGAGTTTAGAGCCAAGAAATTCCAATATCTCCTAAATATTTTCACATTTCGATTGAGGTATCATCATGCCATACCGATTTTCCACCCATGACTTTCTTTAAAGCCCCCTCAACTTATTTTTCACTAATGCAAAAGTAAAAATAAAATGTTTTATTATTATTAATGATATTAATATTACTAAGGTCGATTGTATTTTAAGAAACTTTGTTAAAAAATTTATCAAAATAGCTCACCCACCTATATTAAATCTCTCCAAGAAAAATATTTTTTTATTAATACACCTTACTTGAATTAAATTTCTAATTTTTTTTCTCATTATTTAGCTAATTAATACATATATTTTTCACCCTATTTAGTATCTAATCGCTTATAAAAACCGCTAAAAGCAGAATTTTTAGCGTCGTGAATCGTTCGTTTAGACGCCCTACAGGTCACCTTATATTTTTCTTGGTTTTCTAAGCTTTTACAATTGAACAAATTTGTATAGGATAACTTCTTATATTGTATTTTTTTCTCAGATATTATTATTTCAGCACCAACTATTTTCATTTACCAAAACTTTTTCTTTTGATTCTCCAAGTACATATTTTGTCACTTATTTAAAAGTGTTTGTTACTTTATCCCACATAGAATTCACTTCATGGACATCCCAAATCTTAAAATCTTGAAGTATATTCAGAAAATTAATTTTTTTTTCTTTTATGTGCCTCATCAATTCTATGAAAATGATTTCTTACATCATTTATAATACAACACTTTATCTTACAATCTATAATTAAAAAATCGATGTTGAGTACTTAAATTTTTACTTGGAATAACATTATATTCTTTATAATCAACGATTTTCACTTAAGAAAAATAATCAATTTGTCTTTTATTAGATCTGTTCTTATAAGTAATAATATGTTCATCTCTTTTCTTAAATAAAATATAAGCAATAACAAAATCACACGCAAAATCAAAATCTAATATGATTCTAATTTTTTCATTAATCACTTCAAAACTGTAGCCACCAAAAAAATTTCTAAAATATTCTAACACTCTACGAACATGTCCATTTAAATTTCCTCTACTAAATTTTTTTCTTCAAGATGTATCATTTATATTAATTCTTCTAAGTCATTCTAGAATTTTTTTTAGAACCTATATTAAAACCTATTTGAGGAGTATAAGCATTTATAACATTAAAAATTTTAATATCAATAACAATCTTAAGGGCCATAATTATTTCTCCAATTATATTAATTTTTATAGCATTATCTTTCAAACTCTGATCTGTAATTACACCTACACCATTTTTAGTGCAAATTCTACCTGAATACAAGTTCAAAACCTAAGCTATCAATCTCTTTAATTTTTTCTCCAACCAAATTAATATCTTGAATACAAAAGATATTTATCTTCTCATAAATCATAATATCAACTAATTTCATTAATCTAAATGTGAGAGTATCTATATTTCAAGATCATATCCTAATAATAATTTCATGGACTAAGCTCTCTACCCGCATTCGTCCGTAATGTGAGAATCTTTGCTTATTTGATATTACATGTGGGTGTCGGTGTAAAGACCTTTGCACATTTTTCACTATATTCAATTCATACAGTGTCACTTTTAGGGGACACCCTAACATTTATACAAGTTTAAAGAATTCATGTTATGAATTTTTAACAAAATTTACGCTTATTGTCGACTATCTAACACAACCCTCCGTTTATCGCATCTGAAACTTTGGCAATGGAAGTGATTTAAAAAAAATTCGCCAACAGGTAAAAATTGTGATAGATTTTTTAATAACATAAAAACCTGAAATCTTTTATCCACCAGAAAGTCTGCAGTCAGTACTCCAATCATAATTGGGAACATTTTGTGAATTGTTGTTTTGTCCACCAATGGGCATAAGTTGAGTTGTTTCTGAAACTTAAGGAAAATATTCAGTATAAAATTTAGTGGTGGATGAAGTAATTAACACTAAAGGGTTAAAAAAGAGTATGATTATCAACCATTTTATCATAAAGAGGAAAAAAACCCAACATTAAACTTTGAGAACAAACATAAACAAATAGGCTCCGAGGGCGTGTGGTGCGCTGGTCCAGTTTTTGTGCGCTGGACAAAATTAACCCCCCCCCCCCCCCACCCCC
>NW_018164540.1:1113036-1145136 GCF_001263595.1 Phalaenopsis equestris
GACAAACATCCCCCCCCCCCCCCCACTCACCTCTCTCCTTCGTGCTAACATAATGCGGGAAGTACCTCCCAATTCCCCTTCATATTAATTTTCTTCCCTATTCTACTCTCTTACTACTCTATTCCTATCCTATTCCATCCATTTCTATTCTAACTGCTATTATCTATAATATATATGTTGTTTGTTGTTTGGGTGCAGTTTTGATTGTTTACTGATTTCTGCCTTCGGGCGTTTTTCCCTTCCTAGGGTCATATTAAACGGGCGAGAAGGTGCTCCGATTGTAACTCATCGGAGGTGATGATTATCTCTATTTGTTCTTCTCTTTCTGCTACCGCCTAGTCCACCTGCAGCTCCTCTGCTCACAACCACCTTCCTCCAGCCCCTTCCAAACAGGCCACAACAACCTCAACTCCTAGATCTGTCGCACTTCCCTCCAATCCCTTCCAACGGGCTGCAATTACGTCCAACTCCTTCCAAAACTACCACACATCCCCACAGTCCCATTCCGTACTTTCTGCAGCCCTTCCCAACCTTTCTAGACACTGCCACAACTTCCACCGACCCTTCCAACTGTTGCAATACACCCCTCTCCAACCCTCCAGCTGTTGTCGAATCATCCCTAGCAGTCAACATGAATGCTGACCAGACAATATCCACTTCTACCGCTTCACTCTAGAGGGTCTTTTGTCTGTTTTGTGATGTTTTATTCTTATTTTGAGGAGTCATCGTTGTGACTTTTGAATTTCGGCAATAATATTTTATTTGTATTATTGTTTGGGTTAACTTCAATAAAACCAACAAACACTGAAATCCCCTCATCGAAAAAGAGAAGAGAAAGCTTATCTTGAAAAGATGAATGTTGTTTGCGTTGAATCTCTGAATTTTGATGAAAGAATAGTTGAAAGTTGATGAATGAGAAGGAAAACATCCGCAACATTCAAACCACAAACAATCTTTGCAAAAGAACACAGTGGAGAAAGCTCCACCACCTAGAAAGATTGATGTTGAGCAGCCCTCGAAATAACAGGGCCACAACAGGAGGAGGTGACCTCACTGGAAGGTAAAAATAACCCTTGAGAGAAACCATCATTGGAGTAGGGTTACAAAGAGGCTCTGAGGATACTTCGCATTTGGAAAATTCCTAAACAAAGATCAATGAAAGAGACCACATATAACCACAAACACTGGAGACAAATGATAATTTATCGCTAGAGATAAAGAATATTATGGCCCGACAAGGGCTGCCTTAGAAGCCAAAGGGGTTGTGAGTAGGTGAGAAGGCAATGCCGTGAGTAGTTGTTGGTGTCGAAAGATCCAAAAAAACTCAGCAAAACCCTGCACTTTTATAGCTCAAAATCCAATCAATGCACATGAGGCCTCGTGAAAACATTGTTTGAACATTGTATCGCAACTTCCTAGCCATAGGTAATAGACACAAAAAGGTAGAGCAGCACAGCAATTTAACGAGGAAAAAACTGCATGAAACCCAAGCAGCAATTGGTTTTGTAACCAACACATGGGGTTCCTTCACACAGGACCGCAGTAAGGACAAATTTGCAAGAGTGTACTTGTCATGTGTGGATGAAGACGTGCGAGACCTTACCAAGTTTCAGATTGTTGCTTACATCTCCAAGTTAGCAACAATCAATTATATTTTTTTTAGGAATTGCATCATCTTAAATTTGTTCCATTAAGGAGATTCATGATATATTTTTGTAAAAAGATGAATATCCCAACATTTGAGTAAGCCACTTCTATACTGCATATTGAGTCTTTTCAAATATTTAAATCAAATTATTTGGACATTTCATCCCCTAATTTCTTCAACATCATCTCATATTATAATTATGTCATCTACACAAACTATTGGAATTGTGATTTTACCATCCTTCAATCTTTTTATAAATAAAAAGTGATATTTAATACTTTGCTTGAGATATTGGAGGTACGACATGGCTTCTTCTAGCTTACCAAGAAATTCATATATATATATATATATACATATATATATATATATGAATTTTTTTGGTAAGCTAGAAGAAGCCATGTGGAACCTCCAATATCTCAAGCAAAGTATTAAATATCACTTTTTATTTATAAAAAGATTGAAGGAGGGCACGCCAACACGACTCGAACTTGACACACTCACACACACATACATACATATGTTATAGTATGTATCTGACGCGAGAGCGACCAGGAAATACTTTTTGGTACAGTACCACAAACTTCCACGAGTGAGGGTGACTTGGAATGGTCCAAGAGGGCCAATCAACCCATTCTTTATGCGGACTTTCCTCATATTGCAAGTGGGGTCCACTCCTATTTACCCTAAGGGTTGTTTTGTAGCCGGTTTTAAGCAGAATTTACATAGAATTTAAGCTAAATCCTGCCAAACAGCAAAAAAAAAAGACTATGTGAATCCCAAGCTCCCGACAATTCCAAAAATCGTCGAATAACGATAAATCCTGGATTTACTAAATCCTATGAATCGACACATTTATTAAATCTGAGACAAACGAAGAGGAAGAATGGCACGAATAGGCTTACCTTCCTCAACGGTTTTTGGTAGGGTAGAGTAAAAGAATGAGAAAGATGGGAGTTTCAGTGGTATCTGTAAGCCGCAATCTCGTCGTTGTCCTCCTAGCTAGCTACGATGGTGATTGTATCGCGAACGTTTGTTCCCAAAGTCGATGGTTTTGGGCAAAACCAGGAGGGGGAGCGACCTAAACGAAGGGTTTAAATTTATTTTTGTTTAAATTAATTTTAATAACTTATTTGATTAATAATTAATTTATACATTATCCAATTAATTATAATCAGATAAATTAAGTGTAATTATTTAATAGTTAATTAATGTATAAAGATATATTTAAAATTTTAAATCATTCAATAACATTTTATGCAACCATTTATTAAGCAATTAGTTTACACAATTATTAATTATTAATTAATTTAAATGCCTTATTTTATGTACTTTGAGGTTTTAGAGACTCATTTATATTTTTTTATTTTATATTTATCTTTGGATGTTTCATTTGATAAATCCTGTTAAATCCTTCTAAAGCTGACAAACAGTTTCTCAAGATTTACTTACTAACATACCAACTAGTTTTCAGAATTTAACCACAACAGGATTTGATAAATCCGAATTTACAGGATTTACAAAATCTTATTTAAACATAATTGTACTTTAAATCGGGACAAGACATTCCTCATAAGTCTATAAATATATTATTTTTTGTTTTATTAGTTTTTCGTCTCACATTTTTTGTCGGTAGCATTTCTCCCTTGCTAGAACTCTATTCGTGGACAAGTGGTGTCTAATTGTATCCTGCTCCAATGCAGTGACTCCCTCCCCATATTCCCGCGCTTACCCCCATCATCGCTCCTCTGACAGAGCTTTTGAAAGGACATAAGTTCTAGAAGATAGATGCACCTTAGGCCAGTTTCACCATGTCGAAGAAGAAAGTGATCTCGACACCAGTTTTGGCATTACCATACTTCAATAAGCTATTCAAGGTGGAGTGTGATGCACCCATTATGAGGATTGGAGTAGTACTAAGCCAGGGATGCCACCCCATAACATTCTTCAGTGAAAAGTTGAATGATTCCAAGAGGAAATATTGGACATACATCAAGGAGTTATATGTGGTTATGAGAGCTCATAATCACTAGTCACTACCTACCGACGGGTGAGTTCAACTTGCTCACGGATCATGAGGCTTTGAAAATATTGAAGTGCGAGAGCAAACTGAGGGCTGACACACATCTTGGGTAAAGTTCTCGGAGTCGTTTCAGTTCGTGCTTAAGCACAGGGTGAGAAGCCAGAACCGAGTAGCAGACGCATCGAGCCACCATCACTTGACGATCACTTTGATGCAGACTTGAGTTGTAGGTTTTGAAGTAGTGAAGGAGTTATACGAGATATACAAATACTTCAGAGGGATTTGGGAGCAGTGCCAGGAGAAGTCTACCGATCAGTACCACAGAGTTGATGGTTACCTGTTCTAACAAAATAAGTTGTGTATTCCTAGATACTTGTTGAGCGAGTCCAGTATTCAAGAAAGCCACAGTGGAGTACTTGCAGAACACTTTGATAGAGATAAGACTCGCGCTTGTGAAAGAGCACTTTATTTTGGCCCCGACTGACAAGGAATGTGAAGCGACGCGTCAGACAATGTCGAATTTGCCATGTGGCCAAAACAAGAGGACATAATGCAGAACTATACACCACATTACTAGCACCAGAGGCCCCGTGTGTGCATGTCAATATGAATTTTGTGGCAGGTCTCCCGAGAACACATCAAAGCAAGGATTTTATGATGGTTGTGGTAGATAGATTCTCAAAGATGACACATTTTGTACCCTGTCACTGGATACTGGATGCATCGCATGTTGCTAATTTATTCTTCATGGAAGTCGTGAGACTACATGGGATATCTAGAACCATCACTTCTACAGGGATGTCAAGTTCCTGAGTCACTTCTAGAGGACCCTATGGCTAGGCAATAAACTACGATTCAGTTTACCACCTCACTCACAAACGGACGATTAAACAAAGGTAGTGAAAAAGTGTCCAAGGAACTTTCCTGAGTTGCTTCATAAGAACGAATATTAAATAATGAGATTTGATTCTAGCTCAAGCCGAGTTTGCTTACAACAGATCCATAAGTCAGACCACAGGACGCACCCCATTTGAGACTGTGTCGATACGACTCATTCATCTTACTAAACTTGGTACCACTCCTGTCGACATCAAAGGTTGGGATATTGCATAACGAGTGCAAGAGATTCAGAAGCTACACAAAAAGGTGGGAAAGGTGATCTCAAAGCGGAATCACAAGCACGAAACATCGGCCAAAAAGACTAGGAAAAATGTAACTTTCAGGAAGAGGATATAGTGTGGATTTATCTGAAAAAAGAAAGGTTTCCAATGGGAGCATTCAAGAAACTCAAACCCAAATCAGATGGATCTTTCAGGATCCTCAAGAAGTTGAATTACAACGCCTATAAGATCAGCCTACCAGTGGCCTACAATATCTCAGCTACCCTCAACATGGCAAATTTGACTTCATTCTACAAGGAGCCAAAAGCTTCGAAAATGAAGTCGAAGCTCCCCTAAATCCGAGAGACTAACGTGGGACTCTCTAGAAGGGCTGAACTGGCTAGATCAGCCGAGCCGAGTCAACCAAGAGGAGAGCAAGGGTCGGCCAGTCCATGTTGACGGACTACGGTTGCCAACCAAGGGGAGGGGCCTCCTCCTTCTAATTCTCTACTCTATATATATGTATTTTCTTTGTGTTTGGGTTCAATTTTTAGTCTCAGATTTTTTGCGTTAACGCTTCACTTTTGCTAGGGTCCTAACCAAGAACTGGTGGTGTTGCGACTATATCCTGCACCAAGGCGATGTTTACCTTCCTTTTTCCTTTCCTCTCCCATCTGTTTGCATGTCGTCGCTCCTCCCCAGCGTCCCCCTTCTGATATGAATCTCTCTGTCCCGCAGTAATTTAACTTCCAGCCCCTCTATCTAGCAGTAACTCCACTTCCAGTCGCCCACCTGTTTAGTCGTAACTCCATTACACACCCCACTGCTCTACCGTTATCCCCATGACAAGCTTCTTTGTTGTCGTAAACCGACCATCAGCCTTTACCTTCCCAACAACAACCCTCATAACTTTAATCCTTAGCCCTTCCTGCGCCTGCCCAACATCCACCTTCCACCCTACACCACTTGACTCACCCATATAGGTTCAGTTTGTTGTCCACCCTTCATACAACCGTCCACAACTCCTTGCTTTAGGGAGATGGCACTACTACAGCTGCTTTTTACAAGCACTTGAAGCTAGTTGAAGAATAGGATTAACCAAAGCTATTTTAGTGATTGGGAAGACATTGAGCGATGGAGATTAAGAAACTCCAAGTTAACGTCATTCAAAGGCTTCCCTTGAAGGCAACCTTAGGCATAATATCATTGATTTTCAGCAAAGTATCATCTTGAGAGGGAAAAAATTGTTTTAGAACTTGAATGGTTACACTTATACCCATTGAGTAAAGGAGTATCCAAAGAAGATGCATTTTACAAACCTTGATCAAGTTAAGTATCTAAATGATATAGAAGGGTATGGACATAGTAATGCTCCCAAGTTTTTTAGAACTGTTTGACGACTCAAAACAATGTTATAAGGATTTCATAATGTGTTTTATTTAGAATATTCAATTGAGAAGGCAGTTTATTAAAAGGCAAGTTTTATAAACCAGCAAAATAGAAACTATGCCATATAGCTAAACAATATGAAGGCAAATAATTTAACCTTTTATAAGTATAGACATTTAGTTTTGCAACCATATACAAGTTCTTGGTGATTTAAGACATGCATTAAAAAAAATTTACCTTGGAAAACTCCTCATCGGGAATTTGCAGTTTCTTCTGGATGCGAACCTTCACTTCTGCCAGAGTTTCGCCGTCGTGAAGGACAAAGAAGAAAGGCTCGCCAAAATTCTGCACTTGCTGTTTAATTAAAGAAAAAAAAAAGGAAGAGATCTTTAGCTAATTATACGAACCCTGTTTGTCAGCAATACATACAAAAATGAAATTCAACTTGCCAAAGGCACTACAAATATGAAAACAAATAAACTGAGCTCCTGGTAGCCTGCTTGTAAAGCAACGGTTCACTTAAAAAAGAACAGGGCTAGAACTATGCGCCAGACTTTCCTTTTTTTAATGAAACAAATGCAGATATATTAAAGAAAAAAATAACTTAAAAATAAAATGATCAAAATGAAGAAACATTCATCATTCTTGAAGAGCATTATCAAATAGATGGACAAAATGCTACCCATTAATGCCTCTGCTGAAATATTCAGGTTAGAGAAATAATCTTCTCATGCGGCAGCATTCCAAATCCTATAGGAACACCTCCCTACCTCCCTCCCAATCCCAGGATGTTTAAGTCTCCTTTTCCCCCTTTTTTCTCATCCTTGGTGAACTATTGTTACACCTCTCATCTTCATTCCCATGCTCGTTCTCTTCCTTCATTCCAGTTAATGCTCTGCGCCTCTGCCTACAATTTCACCTTCCAACCCAAATCAATCTCTTTTGCTGTCATTTCTTCAACAAGCTCCTTCGCTTTTCCCTTCTTCTATCCTTCTCAGGATTCTGGTAGACACTCCTATTAGTTCATCTCACCATACCCCAAATAGGGGGCAAACAATCACTTCTATTGGGCCTTCAATCAAGATGTAATCCCACAACCTCATAAGCGTATTTCCATATATCATGGAAAACCTGCCCTTAACTTCCTTGATGAGAAATCACCTTTGTTAAATATCTTTGTTATTTTTATTTTAGGCAAATTCTCTCTGGATTATTCTAATGTGAAAATCATCCAAAGCTTTTTTTCGGATTTATAATTAGTTTGAACCTATTTTATTGAGCATGTGGACTCCAATCATAACATAATGTTATGCGTGGAGACTGATTATGTCAGGGAAATTAAAACCAATACCTGCATCCGGCACCCCTGAGCCTAGGTGCAGCGTCTAGGCACTCATAATGGGGCGCCCCAGCGCCTGTTTAGGCACTTCAGCACAAGTGTAGGGGCCTCGGTGTTACGCACATTCTTAGTTTCGACGGAAACTCGGCGCTCGAAAGTGGTGCCTAGGCGCCCGTAACAACTTTTTTGCACTTAGGAGTTTAAGTCTGTCTTTTGCTGAGAGAAAAAAAAGAGCAAATGCAGGCTAAAGATGGATTTCGTGAGCTCTCCTGCAAAAGAGATAAATGAGTATTCATGAGTTTCAGGATTGTAAAGATGCTCCAGCTATTTCTCCATTTGTCAGAGTTAATTTCTTGGTGTGGAGCGGCTCCGTTGTTTATTCTCGTTATCGGCTTCTTACACATTAAATCTTGATGTTTTTTGTGTTTTCTGCATGATATCGGAGTTAACCCAACCACAATATGAAAAAAATATTATTACTTAAAGTAAATAAATGGTTACAATCAAACACACTCAAAAGGAAAATCACAACAAACATGACACAAACTCACACTAAGGCGATCTCTGGGTAGTGAAGGTCAGCAAGGTGGTCGTGGAGAGGAGGTAGATATGGCTGTCGAAACGGCTCGTTCTTCGTGAAAATTACATGTTCAGCTCGTTAAGAAGCTTGTGTTTGATTTGTTCGCTAGATTAACGAGTCGAACTAGAACATTTTTTTGCACTCGATATATAAACGGGTCGAACACGAACAAAGATTTGTTCATTCGTGTTCGACTTAGTTTGACTCGAAATAATTAAGATTATATTTATATTAAAATGTTAGTTAAATGTAATTTAATATATTTTTATTGTACTTTTTAATTAATAATTTTACTTGATTATAAATCTGCGTAGTCTTGTAGTCAATTTATTTTTTTTTAAATACTACAAGGCTCCAAAAATTTATAATCAAGTAAAATTATTAATTAAAAAAAAAAAAAAAAATATATTAAATTAAAATATGAGCAGTAGAAATAATCTAACATTTTAATATTATTTAAATATTGCCCAAACCCTTAACATCCTACAGCGGCATGCTCTTTGCTCGCGAACAACTCGTGTTCGGCTCGCCAAGCAAATGAGTCGAACACAAACAATTTTTTTGTGTTCGAAATATAAACGAATGGAACAAGAACGATGATACTTTTTAACGAGTCAAACACGAGCAGTGATATTTTTTAACAAGTCGAACATGAACTGAGCTTAAGCTCGCTTGTGTTCGTCTCATTTACGCCCCTAGAGGTAGGTGACTGAAATGGGTTATGAGTAGTTGGGACAGCAAAAAGAGAGAGGCTAGGACAACAAAGTGCAATGAAGGGGAAGGGTTGTGGACTGCAGTACACCACAAGGAGTGTTGTCCGGTGCAGAAGCAGCAAGTGGGGACTGCAAGGACAGCAAAAAACGGTAGTTCAAGCGGCACCAAGTTGAAATGATTGTTGGAAAAAAAGAAAACATCAGATTTGCAGTTTCCCGGATGATGACAGCGAGGATCAGCGGCTGGGAGTGATGCGGTAAGGTTGAGAAAGGGTGGAGGCGGATGTGTGGAATGCCAAACATGGCAAAAATGCAGAAAAAATAAATAAATAAATAAATGTTGTCTTGAGTGGTTGTAGTAGGATAATCGGCAACAACGCGGGAGAGATGTGGAAGGGGATAGGAAAGATAATCACCACTTCGAAAAAGTGATACAACCGGAGCCTCATTCAAACCCTCGGATGGAGAAGCGAACGTCGAAGGTTGTGTTGAACAGAAATACGACAAAAACTCCCTTGCAGACCCTAATATAACTCATAATAAAGAAAGTACTGAAAAGGAATGAAGAATAATAAAAAAGAAAGCATAAGAAAGAAAACGATATCGTTTCAACTCGTCTCCCGCAATGGCAAATCCCATGATACTGTAGCAGTTGTAGTATCGCAAAAAATGTTTGTGCGGGAAGCTCCAGTGTCATTTTGTCACCTCGTAAGTGCGCTTCTGTTCACAATATTGCTTCGGATCTCATGAATCACTGTTACCCATGTTTTTGGTTTCCTCAAAACAAGGATATCAAAGTGAGATTTTCTAAAGATCTTTGGCTTGAGTGGGAGCAATAATCGACGAAGTGAGGTACAAGATGGAGAAGTTCAATGGTTTAAACTTTAATTTCTGAAAAATATAAATTGAAGATTTCTGATAAAAACAATGTATTTGCCACTCACAACAAACTTAACCCAAATCGCATTACGAAAAGCAAATATTATTACTTAAGAAAACAGAGATTACAATCAAAACTCAAAATGGAAAAGAAAATACACCACAACACAAGTCTCCGACTAGGGCGAAGATGCAAGAGAGAGCTTAATAGGAGTTGCAGGTGATATCGACATAGGTTAGAGTTGTTGTAGCGATTAAAAGAGGGTTGTGATGAGGTGAGCGATAAGAAAATAAAGAGAACGATGATTTAACTACACTTAAAGAAAGACGGGAGCAGGCAGGATCACCAGAAAGATGGTGGGGTTGGAGGGTGGATGGTGGCAAGCAGAGGATGGGAAGTAGGTGAAGAATTAAGGGAAGATATGCACGATCTCGAGATGAGTTACAGACAGAGCACCTTCTTGCCGTGGAATATAACCTAGATGAGAAAAAGGAGATGTCGACGACTGTCCTGACAGAAGCTCAACAAAACTAAACCTAAACAAAGCAAATGACATTTTTATAATAGCAGATAAGGACGGATTTAGACAACCTTAACCCAAATAATTGGGCAAGTCAACCACCCTTTGACTCCCTCCCAGAACAGGTCCAACTGTCCCAGTTCGACCAATCGCTAGTTAAGTAGAGCCCCCTATCAGTCTCCTGAGCTTGGGGAAACTTCGACCTCATTCGTCGAAGCATCTAGCTATACATTGATAGTGACAAAGTTACTGTAAGCTCCCAAGGCTAAAGGATCTTTTACTGTGATCCAAGGAGCACTTAAATCTCACTAGCGATTGCACCGTCCCCCAAGACACTTGAGAGTTTTTCCCTACTTGTGAGCACAGATTCATATAGATCCACCCGTCTGAGGATCCCCAACTAAGATGAGTTGGGTCTGCATGTCATGCATATATTGTTGAATCCTCTCAACGTAATCCAAGGTCAGCTAAACATGATCTAAAGTGAGGTAACTCGAACCTCCTTAAGTGGTGGTGACCGTGGCAGTATGACATCAACTGTGATGTCCTAAAATACTCTCTAACGTGACTGTCCCATGTCTTGAGTCAGTGCTCGCTCCTATCATTCCATATCATCACCAAAACTTGTCCCACATACCCTACTGGCAAAGGCATTTGTGATCTCGGGCACCGTCAAAGGAAGGACGATGTGCTTCCCCTCTTTGGTTAAAGAGTAGGTGTTTTTGAATCTGTCGTATAGAATCCTGTGGCCAAATTACCACAGTCTCCCCAACAAGCGGCGTCAAACATCCATGGTTACCACATCACACCTCACCTGATCCTGTAGTTGGCTTCCAATCGAAAACTCCAGTAGACATCTCCAGCCAATGCTAACAATATTCTTTCTCTTCAACCACGTCAAAGAATACAGTTGAGAATGTGTCTGAATCATGAGGCCCGATTTCTCCACCATCTGTGTAGATGTCATGTTCTTGTTGTTCCCTCCATCGATCATTAGACTGCGTACATTTCCGTTCACAATGCAACGGGCATAGAATATGCGGTGACAAAGCCACAGTGGATCACTCGTATCCTCGGCCTGTAGGACTTGTCGAACCACGGACATTTTACCTTCACACAACCGAAGGTAATACACCTACCCTCGTTCCTCAACTGCCTCCTCGTCGCTATCCTCCTCTACAACACCCTACTCGATGAAAGACAACTTGATGTCACGCAACTGGAGGCAATCTGCCCAAATCCAAGGCATCTAAAGCATTTTCGGGCAAGAACTATAGTAGGCGTGCTACTTTTTCTCGGGCCCTTCACTCGGGGTGGCTCTGTCCTTATATGAACCACTTTCCTCAACACCCTGAGGCGTGTTTCTGTTGGTTTCTCCAATTGTGGGTGGTTGTCTGATTGGTGGTGGTTGTCTTCTCAATTTCTATTATCTCTCCACTTTCAAGGCTAAGGTCTGAATATCTCCTAATGACCAACAAGGTTGCAGCTGCACAACGTTGCTTATAGCAAGCTTCAAAACACCCAAATGTCGAGCTATGGAATGCTCCTCTAGCACAAACTCATAAATTATTTGCAACTGATCAAACTGTGTTGTGAACTCCTCAGCTGATAAATCTCTCAGTTGAAGGTGGTGTAGTCTCAGAGATATATCCAGATGGCAATGAGAAATTAGATTTTTTTCTCTACATCGCCTTCATCATCTTCTCCCACTTAATAATCTTGTCATCATCCATCTATTTCTCTACCTCTGCAAGTTTTCCCCCACAAGGAAGCTCTCTTCATTAATTTGATGGTTGCAAGCTTCACCCTCTCATCTTTTGACACCTTTTTGTGCTCAAAGATCTTAACTGATTGTAGCCATTTGATGAAATCGTCAGAATCCATACCTCCATCGAACTCTGTAAGTCCACCTTTATTCTGAAGTCCTTGTGTCCTCCATAGGTGACCTCCATTCTCGACCTCCTCTAATGCTGAATGCCAAAGAGTCATGGTATGGCTTCTTCATCACTGAAATTCCACATATGGAAGGGGTGAAAATTCTCATCTCTTTCGACTCTGACTTTCTCTGTCCTGATCAAGGATAATTCCCTTGGGGTCCATCCTCCATGTACGTAAGCCTCTATTGAAGTCTACGGATCTATTGTTGCAACTCCTACCAGGTAGACTCAAGCATGTATCTCTTTACCGGGATAGATAGGGTTTACGGTTGGGATGTGAAAGAGGGTGTACGAAACTAATTGAAGGTGCATAGAAATTAATTTGGGATAGCTGATTTTGAAAATCAGCAAAAGTAAATTAGGGTTAGGTTAGAATTTGTTTTTGGCTTAGGAATAAAGAAGAAAAATTTTGGTAGGGGGGCTTAGGTAGGGGCGAATGCTAGGAAACTCTAGGATAAGACTAGAGTTAAACTAGCATTACCGAAAGATACCTGAGTTAACCCGAACCACATTATGGAAAACAAATATTATTACTCAAAAGTCAATTGGTAGGGGGCAATCTGGCTTGCATTGGAGGTGGGAGATGAGAGAGGACTTAGGAGAGGTTGGTGGATGGCGAAAAGCAGAGCATGGAAAGTATGTGAGGAATATGGGGAACATACACACCACTTCGGGACGAGTTACAACTGAAGCACATTCTCACTGTCAGACATAATCCTATAAGAGAAAAGGAGGGCGTTGGCGGCTATCCTTATAGAAACTCGACAAAAAGTAAACCTAAAGAAAGCAAATGACATATTTATAAGAGTAGATGTAAGGAGGACTAGAGAAACAACCATAACCCGATTAATAAGGCCGTTCAGCCCCCCTTGCCTCCCTCCCTGACAGTCTAGTCGTCTTCGTTGGAACAACCGCCAGTTCAGTAGAGCCCGCATTTGCCACTGGAAGCACCAAGAAGCCGAAATTGAAGACTATGAAAGAATAACAAGTTCACAATATAACACTAAATTTGATCCATCTTTCACTTTCATTATCTATTGTTTTGAATATCATGAATGAGAAAACTATAGTAGATCTCATAGATGCACTAACAAGCATGTATGAGACACTTTTATTGATGATTACATTAGGAAGGTATGTGTGTAATTTTGAAAACATAAATATGATGTGTTTGAGGTGTTTAAAAAGTGTTCGACTATAATTGAGAATGAGACAAACTAGAGATTGAAGTGCAAATCAGATAATGGCGTGAATCACATAATCAGAGGTTCAAAAATTATTGTGCTTCAAAAGGAATCAAACATGAATTCAATATATCAAGGACGTCACGAAGAAAGATTGTGATTGAGCGCATGAATAAAATAATCAAAGAGCCCGCCAAAAGTATGAGATTACTAGCAGGCTTGCTAAAATAATTATCAACAAAAATAATGAATACTGCAGTTTTTCTGATAAATCATGATTTGTCAGTACCTTTGAATAGAGACTTACCAAAAAAAAAACCTAGAGTGGAAAAGAGGTAAATCTATCTTACCTGAAAGCATTTGGTTATTCAACATATGTTCATATTGATGCAGAATTCAAGAGTAAGCTTGATTTAAAATCTTTCAAGTGTGCTTTTATTTGACTCAAATGAATTTTGGCACAAATTCTAGAACTATCAAAATCAAAATTACATTAGGAGTATGGATGCAACTTTTAATGAAATGGAGATGTAAAATAACAGAAATATAATTCAGGATTGTACATCAGTTACTTCTAAAAACCATTACAAATATGTTGAGATAGAAAATATCTGTGATTGAAAAGAAGAAAAAAGGAGAAATGTTCAATTGGATGAAACACATTAAGTTTCTCAGACATCCACTAATGAAGTTTGGACATCCAACAAAATGACAAGACCGATAGAGAGGTGTTCTCCTTCATTGTGCTATTTATTAATGATTGATGGTGGTAACCGAAGTGCTATAAAGATTCTACTCAATTAGAAGTCTCGAAGTGAGAGTTTTTCATAAATAATGAGATGCAATCTTTAATGTCAAATAAAAAACAGATGAAGAGAAAGAGCTATGCAACAAGTGAATTTACATGCTAAAAGAAAAGTTAGATGACATCAAAAGCTACAAGATTAGGCTTGTTTGGAAGCGGTTTCACAAAAGAAAAGAGTGGACTACTCAAAGATATTTTCTTCTGTAGTGAAGATGTCAAGTATCAGAATTATATTGAGATTGGTAGCATATGAAGATAAACATCTAGAACATATAAATGTGAAGATAGCTTTCCTACATGGAGACATAGAAGAGAAATTGTATATGGTGCAGCCACAAGAATATGAAGTTCTAGAAAAAAAAAATATAAGGTCTGTAGACTAAAGAAGTGAAATTATGGTTCGAAGCCCAAAGACTATGATATAGTTTATCTCAGACACTTGGTACATAAAGTGTCGAGTAGATCATTGTTGCTTCATTAAAAAATTTAATAAACGCTATGAAGCTTCTTTTGTATGTGGATGACATACTGATTACAAGAGCATATATGGAGAACATTAAAGACCTAAAGAAGCAATTATCAAGTGAGTTTGAAATGAAAGATTTAAAGCAACCAAGAAGATCCTCGATATAAGAATCAACAAGAACATGAGTGTGAGTACGATGAAGTTGTCTCAGGCGGTATATCTTGAGAACGTCCTATATAGGTTCAAAACTAGTGAGGCAAAACTAGTTTGTACCCCTTAGATAGTCACATCAAACTATCTAAGGAGCAATCACTTACGTTTTAAGTAGAGCAAGTACAGATGAAAAAAACCCCCCTATGCCTCAGCAGCTAGAAGTTTGATGTGTGAAAGTGGCGAGCAGGTGAATGAGTAATCCGAGTAAACATAATTCGGAGGCAGTGAAGTGGATTCTCATATACTTGAAAGGAATGGTCAACAAGACACTTTGTCTTAGAAGTGCATGAAATAATCTACAGAGATATATAGATTCATTTTTGATAGGAGATATTGATGGAAGAATAAATACAATTTATATCTTCATTTTAGGGAACATAATAGCGATGGGTTTTCAGGTTAAAGAAGATAATTGCAATGTCTATTACAGAAACTGAGTACATTGCTATCACTAAGACTAACAAGAAGATGATTTGGCTATAAGGCTTCATCGTAGAACTGCACAAGAGCAAGACATTGGAAAACATCATTAGTGACAGTATGAATGCTATTTATCGAGCAAAAAACGTCGTTTTTCATGCCAGCACAAAACACATTCAGCTAATGTATCATTTCATCTGTTCGCTCCTGAAAGATGGTCAATTATCTTTTGAATAAGATGCACAGCTCAGAATCTTGTAGATATATTGACTTAAGGCTATTACAATAGAGAAATTGAAGCTATATTTGGCTTCAGTTGAAGTTCAAGAAGGCTGAGACCAAAGTTGAGCCAACACTATAGTACATTACTATTAAAATAATACAGATCTAGAGAAGATAAATTGATTGCAATCAATCTCCAAGAGGGAGAATGTTATTTGTCGAGGTTGATTATGTCAAAGAAGTCAGAACCAACACCTACACCGACACCCCTGTATCTGAGTGCAGTGCCTAAGCATTGCAATTAGGGTCTCCTAGCGCCTGGTTGGGCACTCCAATGTCAGTGTAGGCGCCCTTGAGCCCAAAAACTTGGCACCCAGGTGCCTGTAACCGAATTTCGGGATTTAAGTCCTCACTTTTTGTTGCGGAAAAAAAAGTGACTGCATGTTGAATTTGGATTCCACAAATTCTCTTGTGCCAAAGAGAAAAGAGTTCAAGAGTTCCAGGATTGTAGAAAAGCTTGAGTGTAGTGTAATCTATGCTATTTCTCCTTTTTTTCATAATGAATTTTTTTGGTATGGTGTAGCTTCGTAATTTTTCCCCGTTCTTAGATGTTTTCACTTTAAATCATAGTATTTTTTATGTTCTTTGTGTTTCCATATTTATGCGCTTAGTTCAAAGTTTTGCTTCGAATCTCTTGAATTAGTGTTTCAACGATTTTCGATTTCCTCACAACACAAAATTAAACAATCAACATAATTAAACTATCCTCATAAACTCATCGTAGGCTTTTTCTCAATGTATTTACTATATTAGTGGCTTCTCAACATGTATAGTAAAATGGTCACCAAATTTAACTCTTTAGAGGAATCACCCATTACACTAGTATGGATATCATTTCCTCATATTAGGCTACATTAATTCAATCAATCCTCATTATAGCCCTTCGAATCAATATTTGGCCGAACCCTTACAAGTAGAAAATGCTACTATATGTTTCTCAAAACTTGTGGTGGCCCATGTATTAGTTGAGCTAGATTTTATTTCACTTCATAAAGGAAGTGTGAATTGACCCCTATATTTATGGGCATTAGCATAAATAGAATTTTAAGGCATTTCATCCTATTGCTCGTTCGGCATAATTTTTTTTATCATAATATTTCAATAAATGTTTCAAGCCACATCTAAAACTAAATAAATCGTTAAACATAAGAGGTATTAAAGCAGAACCAAACCAACCTACGATCAAGTTTACAATTAAAATGTGAGAACAATTTTTCCTATGAGTATCAAGGATCTTCCTCCTTTCCTGTCATACAATGATAGCATAATATCAGTGCCTAGCCTAAGAGGCAATTTAGTTTTTTATTATTTATTATTGTTTAGTATAAATAAACCCTAATATGTTTAGGGTAAGGGTAGCATGAGATTATTGTTGTGAGTTTTAGGGTTTGGGAGAAAATTTTTACCTCTCGAATTGTAAGAATTTGGAGAGATCGCCTACCACTCGAATTGTAGGAGCTTATTTTTGTATCTGTCATGAGTATTTGATGATGCTGCAATAAAATATATGTTGCCCTAATATTTGCAAGAAATATGTGGCGGATCGTATCACATAGTTTTTTCTTTAGCCATGCATCTTTTATATGATTTAGATCCCCACTAACAACAACATATCCCATAACGTCTCAGAGTTATGAACACAATGCTAATTGTGGTGCTTTTCAGTCGTATGTCACGTATGAGAATACTTGTTATTGATTCGCTAGTGGAAGAAAGGTTTCAGTTTCTAATTATTAGGTTAGTCAAAAATAAATGATAATAACAATATATTGTCATTCCTCTATCTTCACCAGAGTTCATGCCACCTATAATTTTCGAGTATCTAATAATTTAGTTGTTCAGGCTTTCACTTTGTCATTTTCCTTTCTCATGTTATTTTTCTTTTTCTCTAACAATTCTAGCTAATAACCCATATGCATATAATTTTTTCTCATAATATTTAGGTTTAAAAAAAAGTTCGGTGAAATGATGTACTCTCATGCTTATCAGCAGGAAAGGTAAGGATCAATAGGTATTTACCAATTGCAAATCATAGTTATTAAATTTCAATAACGAGATAGAAGTTGTTAAACATTACTAAATAATTTCTAAAAGATAGATACAAAGAAGGAACTTCTGCCATATTCTTTATGCTCTTTTATCAGCAGAAATATCAATTCAAGAAAATAAAGGAATCAGATTTCTCTTCAACAGCATTCATTACGTTTCTACAAAGCTTCGAACAGATCCTTACCATCTGATTTTGATTTTGATCTTTCATGAAATGGTAAACATGAATCAAACGATCCTGTGGTCCAAGACTTTTCTCTTCCTCTGGTATCTGCACAACAGGCAGAAGCTTATTACATAATCAATGTGATGTACAGAACATACAAGCAAAAATCAAATGCATATAAATAAAAATGACAGTTCAAATGAAAAAAAATAAACCAACCATATCAGGCTTACCTCTTCAGCACGTAGAGTCCAGTACTGATCATTTATGTTTTCTATCTTTTCATTAGGTGGAAAGATCTGCAGCAAGAACAAAGAATTCCAAGAAGAGATAAATGGTGTCACAAAATAGAACAGTTGACAGTAGAATTAAGTCGCAGCAAATTTAAAAATGCTATTGATTGTGATATCTCAAAATATTATAATGCACATCCATCTCAAATCATAATCAGGAACTGGTAATATCAACAATATACTTCCCAACATTATACCATACATTACGCATGATAATATGCAATAACAGTGAGCTTTGCTCAGCTGCAATTACATGGTGCAGGTAACAAACGGTGTGGATGACAAGAGTTAGGTGTTCACAACAAGTTATCCTCCTGCAAAAAGAGCCCAGGTGACTAAGGAGGCAAAGAAGTTTAGATAGGTAAAACAGCGAAGGCGGCGGAATAGATGTTCCACAAAAGGAGGCATGGCTCTCAAATTCTTTATGAATTAGAGAGCTGAAATATGTCCACAATGGGTAGAAACATGGCCCATAGATTGATACTAGACCAATAGTGAACTTCAAAGACCAGTTGATTTTATTTCATACTAAGATAATGACCATGGAGACCACAATTTCTTTTTTTATGGGACAAGGCTGAAGAATAGAGGCTTGAGCTGAGAATCAAGGGAGAAACACACCAAACCCCTGGATGTAGAGGACAAGGCAATGCAAGGTCAGTTAGTGGAGATGGAGTTTGTGTTATAGTAGGTCAATGCAATGTGGAAACTAATTCCTCAAAAATAGTGGAGGATTTCAAGAAACCTATCACTGCAAGATCCAAGATAGTGCTCAAAAGGCCCCTCGCAAGATAGTCAAGTCGGAAATGAAATGATCAGAGATGCAATGCCTTGAGGAAGGGTTCATCAAAGACCTCCTTAGGAGAATATACTTGATGCAGCAAAGGACCAAGGCTAACAATGAAGAGCTTATTGTAAACCAAACGTTTAGGGACTCTTCTAAAAATAAACTGAAAAGACAATTATGATTAATGCAATCCAAATGTTTCCATAATCTTCTTCGAACTAAGAGCAAGCGAGCAAAAATTATCTCAGATAAAGTTTACGGTGCAGACATTATATAATTGCTTTGGGAATTGTTTTTACGTAATAAGAGTTCTATGATGTCCCACGTTTCATATATGCCAAATGGTCATTACTAATGAAAGATCTCTGTTTCGCTCAACTTCTGTGTGTATTATTTTCTACTTTATGAACTTAGCACTAACTCTTATGATTCTATCTTACTGGAGAAAAAATTTTCTGCAGTGTTTATGAACATGTCAATTCAAGATTTTTTTAGAGCAAAATTATTTTGTTCAAGCTTTAAGAAATATTGTTAACTTTAAGGTGCCCTGCAGACTGATCTTTGACCAATTTGACTGGCAATGAGAAATTTCCCCGTTAAGTGAGAAAATGGAGTTTTTCTAATGATCTATGTTGGAAAGCTGATTTGATGAACATCATGGAAAAACCAAAATTGTCAAATTCTGATACTTGGTCACCAAGCAAAACTGTGATTCTCAATAACAAACCGTGCAAATTGGTATATTCATTAAATATTACAAAAAGTATATTGAACTCTTGATCTATTGGAAAGACAAATCAAAGAAAAAATAATGGTCAATCTGTCAAAATGTTTGGACATCTGGTCCAACTAATTTGAATTTTAAAAAATATGAAAGAGACCCTTTAGCCTTGAAGGATTCATCTTATGCCCCGGTTAGAAAGTTTTACTGGAAACCATTCCAATCATAACAACAAGGGAAAATACCCCTACATCTCCTCATTCCAATGTGATAATGATTAGAAGTTAAGCCATAAGACTTTATACATAGTTTACTGGTTTTTAGGTCATAGCTTGACCAAGCTCACAGAATATTAGCCAAGCCTATTATACATGATGCAGAAGATTAGAGAACATTACCAAAGAAAATTTAGCCAATTCCAAGATGTCAGCTAGAGATGCTATTCTATGACTTTCCCTCGTGATGAAAGGAGCCAAGAGAGAGAAATCTATCAAAGATTTTTTGCCCACCTTAATTGTCTGTGAGCACGTTACTCAAAAACTTGAACCAGTAACGAAAAAGGTTAGGGACACATGACATACCCCAATATGTTAGAGCATTACTCCAGTACCTAAGTGATACCAGAGTTAACCAAATCACAACAAAAAAAAATTATTATTACTGAAATTCAACAACGGTTACAACCAATATTTTTGAAAAAAGGAAATAAATGACAACCGACGCAGACAACAGAGGGAAAACACTAAAGGATGCAGCACATAAATCCTAATTTGGGCGAGGGCGCAAGAAGGAGAGGAAGGGGCGGTTAGGACAACCGAAGAAAGGTGGAGTCGTTGGGTGGGGTAGGAATGTTGAGGATTACAAAAGGGAGAAAACAGGAAGGGGAGTCTTGGCTGTAGGTTACGGCAAGGAGAGACAGAAAGGGAAGGCTAGTCGTAGGTTACGAAAGGGTGGTTGTAGGTAACTTGAGGATGGTTGTAGGTTATAGCAGGGATGTTAATCTGAGGATGATCTAGGTTACTTGAGGATGATCTAGGTTACAGAGTTTTTCTAATGATCTATTAGTAATATGGTGCAACTGCAATCATATTACTCTCTACTCGAAGTACGGAACTTAGCATTGAAGGTGGAGAAGTAACGTCACTAGGAGATCGCCACAACATACAGATAGTTCAACTCCAAGATTGGGCAACTAGTTTATACCTAGTAGAGTACCCCCCTTCCTTGTTGGAGGTGACATCCTGTGTCTCCTTCCGTCGTCAGTTCTTAGATCGGTAATATTTATATCTCAATTGGTTGTCAAAGCAGAAAACTCTTATATCATGTATCTTTTATTTTATTAGTGCATCTCTCCTTTGTGTTGATTATTTCTTTTTCCTTGAATTATTTTCTTGGTTGTTATTGATGAATCTTCTCCAACCTCCCTTCTTCGATATAAGGAATAGGAAGGGAATGATATGTGAGATTGATGACTTTTGGAGGACAATAAGCCATTTGGCAGCTGTCCCAACAAAATACAGCGAATTGGACCTCAAAATGGTGATGTTCAGATGGCGAGGAGGTCTGTCACCTATTCCTGTATATGCTACAAACACATCACTTTCAAAAGGAAGATGTTACAACACTCCTCGTGTTGTGATATATATATAATAATAGAACAATCAACGACGAAGCGAAAAATAAATAGAAAATTCACACCATAAAACAGTAACACAGCGGAACACACAGATTTACGTGGTTCGGCAAATTGCCTACGTGGATTAGAGGATTTTACTACTTGAGAAATTTACACCAATCAATCATTTTGACTTACAAGAGGGATATCTCACTTCTTTGCTTTCTCTTCTTCTCTTTCTACACCGAGATACACCAAAGAAGAAAAACTTATAAGAGAAATAAACCAAATTCCTCTTCTGTCACAAGCCACCAAGAAAAAATCAAGGGAGAACAATCTTCTTCTTCTTCTTTCTTCTTCCTTCTTCCTTCTTCCTTCTGCCACAAGGAACTATTCCTTGCCCTTTTCTTCCTCTATCCCGAGGAAGCATAACTGCCAAAGAAGAACAGAAAAAAGGCGTGTAAAACCTGAAGGAGAGACGCTCCTTTTATCGCAAATAAGAGGCGGGAACGGTTCGCGAACAGCAGGGAGAGGGAGAGGTTTGCGTTTGACGATCGGGAGCGGGAGATGTCGTGACGTTTCGCGACAGAGGAGCGGGAGCGGGAAGGCAGGATCGGTCGGACCGGGCTCCATCTTAACAAATCTCTCACTTGGAGACCGATACACATACTACAACATCTTCTTCCTCAAATTGATATCCTTCAATGGCGGCGTCGCCCTTTTCTTCAAACATTTATCCCCAACCTCTGCAACTCAAAGCCTCTTGTCTTTACAACAGAAGACCAACTAAAGCTGCGCACAACTTCAATTTCTCAACACCCTCGGTCAACATATCAGTAGGATCAACATAGCCTTACACCTTCAAACTATTCCTGTGTTACTCATGTATCTACTTGCAACTCCCACTGCATGGGTAATATCTTCTCTGTTGAAACTCTTTTTCAACAAGTCTAGTCTTGTATCTCTTACTGTCATCAAGCTCATTATTCACCTGATACACTCACTAGTTGTGTAATACATTCTTCCCCGGTGGAAGTTCTGTCAGCTCCTACTTGCTCGAATTTTCATTTTGCAAGATTTCTTCATAGCTCAGTGTTTCTCCAGCATCTGTCTGTGGAACAATAGGAATGGGTGCCCCGGACCCACTCTTCTCTTCACTTCCATCACTGTCTTGCATTGTGGCCTCTCGTGGATTAATTCCTACCCCATTCAAAGCTTCTCTATTTGTCAGATATACTTTCCCAAAGTCACCTGCAACATAATTTCATATCAATTCCCGATGGAATGTTGTATGGAAAGAAGCCCCTGAATCCAATATTCAGTTATCAACAAAACTATGAATTGTCAACAGTAGTGCATCATATACTTCTTCAGATACCACATTTGCTCTATCATTTGTCATCTTCTTGGGATTCCTACAGTTCCTCTATATGTGGTCAGTCTTGCCTTCCAGCAGGTTCTTTGTTCACCAGACTTTGATTTTGATCTCCCTCTATTTGAGTTTTTGTCTTGCGCACCTCCTTAGCCAAAATCAAATCACGAATATCATCATATTTCAGGTTTAGATTTACCTGCAAAACTGCTAACTGACATTCTCATGGCTTCCTAACTATTTGACAATGATGTCAACAATATCAGCGCACGTATCTCATCATCAAAATCAATTTCAACAGACGACAATTGATTTGTGATAGTATTGAAATCATTTAGGTGTTGAGCAATTGACACACATTTCGCCATATTCAAGTTGAATAACTTCTTCATCAAGTACAACTTGTTATTCGCCGATGGCTTTTCATACATATCTGATAAGGCTGTCAGGAGATCTACAGTCGTCTTTTATTTGACGACGTTGTGTGCAACAGACCTCGATAGGGCCAATCGAATAACCCACAGAACTTGTCGATCCAACAAATTTCATTCAGCTTCATCTATCATTTCATTTCTTTTCCCCAATAACATAAGATGAGGTTTCTTCTCATAGACGTGGTCCTCTATCTACATTCTTCAATGACCAAAATCTGTGTCATTAAATTTCCCGATCCCTAAAACCTCCACTCCATCTGCAGTCATCGTCTTCACTCATATCTGAAACAACGGGCTTTGATACCAGTTGTTGTGGTATATATATGAACGATAGATGAAAAAACAAAAAATAGAACGAGAAAATTCACACCAGAAAACGGTAACACAGCAGAACACACAAATTTACGTGTTTCGGCAAATTGATTACGTTCACGAAGTTACAGAGGATTTTACTACTTGAAGAGCTCACACCAGTAGATCGTTTTGAATTACAAGAGAGATCTCTCACTTCCTTGCTCTCTCTTCTTCTCTTTCTACACCGAGATACACTGAAGAAGATAAGATTACAAGAGAAATAAATCAAATTTCTCTTCTGTCACAAGCCACCAAGAAGAAGCCAAGAGAGAACAATCTTCTTCTTTCTTCTTCCTTCTTCCTTCTTCCTTCTTCCTTCTGTCGCAAGGAACTACTCCTTGGCCTTCTTTTCCTATATCCCGGGGAAGTAGAACTGTTGAAGAAGAACACAAAAAAGGCCGTGTAAAATCTGAAGGAGAGCCGCTCCTTTTATTGCAAAGAAGAGGCGGGAGCGGTTTGTAAAATTTGGCAATAGGGAGCGGGAGATGTTGCAACGTTTCGCGATAGAGCAGCGGAAGCGGGAAGGCAGGATCGAAGGACCGGGCTCCATCTCAACACCTCGGTGTAGAAAACAAAGAATACAACATCTTAAATACCAAAATAAAAGTTGTCTCAAAACAACCAAATATAGTGTATAAATAACATCCTACAAAAATAACTCTAATTAGAAATAAAGAAATATGAAAAACCATAAAAGAAAACTGTTGGCCGCTTCTCACAATAATGGAATTTTTTGTGATCTCATGATCCCACATAATTGTGGGATTCTCCAGCACCCACATCACTTCTACGGGGATTTTCAAGTGTGATGGAAGATTAATGGAGTCTTAGAACTCTTACGGGAATGTATCAAACCCACAGAATGATTCAACGGCTGAATAGAACTTCTTAATGAAAAGAAAGCAACATAAAAATATGGAATATAGCACAACTGAGCTCCTATTCTCAATCATGATCCCAATTGAATCCCAACAGAGGTAGTTAATCCTAGCATAATCCTGATGCAAAGGCTGAATGCCCAAATTAAAGTTGATGCAAGTAATGGAGTGGTGAGTATAGAACTTCTACACTAGTTCTCAAAAAGGGCAATAAGAACTTTGTTTGATAGCAACGGTCCTCTAACCCAGCCACCTATCACCTTAGTGATGCCTGCCATCCAACCGCCAACCAACCTACCAGCCTCCTGCTACCCAGCTGCCATCTCCTTGCCCTCCTCCCCTGTAGCCCTGTCGCTTTTTTCTGCAGTCCACTTTGTTGCCCCCCTTTCAGAACTCCATGTCCCCTGCTGCTGCCTCCGAAACCTGCGCTCACTTTGATGTCAACCCCAAACAGTAACTATCGTTGTCTTATTGTTTTCATTCCACAGTCCAGCCGCCCAGGATTGCTGCCATCCCCAAACTGAAACCCCACCAAACCTGTGCTGCTGCTATTACCATCTACGAACACCCCTACCACTATTCCGGCCCCTTACCACGCCGTCCACTCCACGCAGCCAACCACCACCACCCCTAAATCAACCCCTTTTAGGGCCATCTGTGTTTTTGTATCTTATTTTCCCTTTCAAATGTATTTGGTTGTAATCACATATTTGCTTTCCATAATAATATCTACCTTCTATTGTTGTTTATTGACGTTGGGGTTAGCTCTGATATCATTCATGCAAAATCTATAACAAAAAACTTGAATCTAGCCAAAATAGGATGTAGCAACCTGGCATTCGTAGGACTCATAATGACACGACTATGAGCAAAATAAAATTTGTAACCCCAATAAGGAACTCTTGGACTAGCATTAGAGATCATCATGAAGGACTTTGTAATGGACAACATTGATGGGATATAGAAGTAAATTTTCAAATGCTAATGATGAGTTGCACGCTACGTGAATGGAGCAATTAGTGTCATTGGGGTCGTCGTTGAGCTAATGCTCCACTTCTCACAAGTAATAAGAGGTGGTTGCACAAACATCCTCTAGTGGTTTAATACTAGATCCATGACAACGTAGGTAGAATACATATTCCAACAAAGCTATAGCCTGAAGGCCTTGATTGGGGTAACTCATACAAAAAATTGAGGATCTCAGCCTAAAATATTCATAAAATGGACAATCCAAGATGGATGTGTCGATAAATTTTTTTCATTCAAAATTTTTACTGCTGGGAGATGAGGTGTAAGCTTGACATTCAAACAAAGAAGTGTCCACAAATGGTGGGAGGGATTGGGACGTACCTTCGTTGCAGTTGTTACAATTGTTTGTCATTAAGTAAATACATCGTGACATTCATTTGGTCAATAAAGAATGGGACGATGTTCCATAAATGACGTTGAAGTATTGTGTTGTAGAATATTTATGATGGATGAGATAAATTTGAACTAAAGGGTTAAATAAAGATACAAAACACGCAGGTAAATAGAGTACAAAGCACATAAAAGACAAATGTTTTATTTGGAAAACCTAAAAATGAAAAAATAATGGTAAAAAGGGAAGGTTATGATGATCTGTCTTTCTCATAATTAGGAAGGCAAGTTTATAAAGTAAATTTTTCGCCAGGACTCTCTTAAAATGGTGACTAAAAGTGTTGATGCTAAAAATTGATGATAGGAGTCAATCAACGATGAGCAACAATTAGCATTGGTGCTAGTAAACAATATAAACTGAGCAAGGATGGCGTTGCAATATGTCCACTAATGGACATCAAAATTTGAGTGTTAGAGGACAACGGGGGCCAACATCAATCTCTATCTAATATTGAACTCTAAACGATGCAAAACATAATAATTCAAAGGTAAAAAGATGATCCATGCAATCATACTCTTATCAATTAAAGAGATCATTTGACTAAAGAGGTAAAGGAGAAGTTCCGATATGCAAACATCATCGATAAATGATGGAGGCACCAAATGGAGGTCAGCTTTGATGTTCTCCACAAATTTATAATTTCTCTCCGCTTAAATAAAATTTATTAAAAATGACTAGAAATATAGTTTCTTTATAAATTTAGGGGAGGCCATTTCTGCCCTTTCTATCAGAAACTACCAAATCATAGCCTCAAAACAAACAACCGAATTATTTCCTTATATTTCAAAAAGTGGTGGAATACCTCAAATCTTTGATCAACAAGGGGGAGCTATCATTTCAAAGCTCTTAATGCCAAAAATTCAACAAAGCTAATCGATAAAATTTTTGGCATTCAAATGGTTCAAAAGAAATTGGAAAAGACATGAGATTTTATATTATCATTTCCAGAAAATAATACAATATGAAATGATTCTAGTAGGGAATGTTTCATCTAGATAAGAGGAAAACAACGAAACTTACCGCTTTTAAATGGAAAGCAAGTAAGATTATCTAATGCCACAAGAGTGCAAGAGCTTTGAGAAGTTCATATATGCGGGAATAAAGTGCATGCAATCCAAAGCAAGGCATCTCTATCAGAAAGTAGATTTACTCCTCAATGAGATTAGTTTGATGACGTTGGCATGTTGTTGCCGTTGACGCTCAGCCTTGGTAACAAATGGGATCAAGCCTCCAATGGTAAGGGAACAAAGTGCGTGCAATCTAGAGCGAGTTGCCATAATCCGAAGCTCGATATGAGCTCCCATTGACATAATGAGTCTCAGTAAAGTGTTGGCCTATTGGTGTTGCTGGTGCTCAACATATTACGCATTCAAGCCTCTATTGGGAGAGTTTAATCAGCCCAATTCAATATTTGTATTTGCTTAGCTCTCCGTGGTTTTTTGAGCTGGTGAAAATCTCATGACAAGTAAATCAGCTCATCGATAAATTTGTTGAAACGAAGCCCAAGAGAATTATGTCAAATTACATGTGCTCAAATGATGCAGAAGAAACCATGTCAACTGGAAAATTAAATTTATTATTAAGATAACTATCAAAAGAAATCCCCATGCCACCAAATCAAAGCTAGAAGCACTGCTAGCGACAGCTGAACTTAATACAGTTGAGAATACTGTAATACACCTAATACAGGGTCCACAGCATATCATAAAGGAAGACAAACGAACAGATTTCTAACATCCACCATAATCCTTTTCTCCCAGTAAGCCCAAGAAACTTACTCAATTACATTCCAAGGTAATTCACTTGTCAAACTAGAGCGCAGAAAAGGGTTGCCCCTGTAAGTGGCCTTTCATTTTCCACCCCAGATTATAAAATTAGACATCAGAGAACATTTTTTAGCGATATATTGCAGAATCGCATTCTGTAAAGATTTTCCAATTTGTCAAGTCATAATCTAGTTTCAACAAAACATGAAGAGAAAGTTGAGTTGAATAGCATTTCATGTCCTGAGTTACAAAGCTAGGAGTATATGCATAATAAATGAAAAAAAAAAAGAACACAGAAATTACAGCAGAAACAAGTATATTATTACCTTGTAGATCTTGTGATAAAAAACCTCCAGTAACCTGAGTTCAGCATTCGGATGAGATAATTCAACCTAAATCACAATTGAAATAAATATATATATATATATATATATAAAGGGGAACACAGTTGTTAGCCTGGAGAAATGGTTAACCACTATAATCTAAATAATATTGCAACTAAAAGCAATTTCCAAACTCGCTTTCAAGCATGATCTGAATCGTTTATCAAAGAATCAAAAAACACATCTTCCTGTTCCGATTCAAGAATATGTTTCTAGATATTATTTTAGAAAAAGCCAGAAAGATTTACCTTAGTTTTCAGATCATTGATAACATCACCAACAGTGCTGTTTTTGGGAAGTCTAACACTATGAATTACAATCTAAAAAAGAAGCACAAGTTAAAAAAACACCAAAAATTTTATAGCAGCAACAAAAACAATAAAGGAGCAAAAGGCACACTTCATCTTTTGTAGCAACGTGGAATGCAACTTTGAGAGTTTTCAACCCTTGTAATTCAGGCAGAGGGATGTCCAAAACTTCATAATAGAGTATGTCGGAAATCTACAGCAAAGAAAAAATAAACAAATGTATCTATCAACAAAAACTTGGAATTTTTCAAGATGCGCCACTCATATAAGAAAAAGTATAACCTGATTATAATGGACCAGCATATCTGATAGGTGCTCTACACCACGATACTTGATGGGCTGGGGTTTTGGCTGTTGAGAATAGCAATTATGGGATGTAAGACGAATTTTCGATGGATCATCCAAACCAAGATGATGAGCTACCCGTTCTACCACATCATCATAGGTATGAATCTTTGACCTTACAAAAATAAAAAAGAAACAGGGAAAGAATTCAATAACATAAGCAGCAAAATGGTACTTGATATGATTAACTTTCAAACACTAACAGTTCTAAGCGAAAATCATCCTCTTTTGGCTTCTCCAGCGATCGGAAATGAACAACCTAAAACATACATTGGAAAATAAATATAGAATAAATTTGGCCATTGGAGATGATCAAGAAATACCATACATAATAAGGTAGTCAAAGATTTGTTTCTCACAAAGTGATACATTATAGATTTCATAACACAACGGTGCAAATGAAAACAAAATTGTTCATGTAAAATTTACTTGGCATTTCAAATGGCCATAAAAGAGCAATTTGACAACAGGTGCGAAGTACAACCTTGAACAACTAATCTTTATTTTGCATCATTTGTTCAACAATACGAGTAACAAACTAGTGCTCTTTTGATGCTCATCATCAGTCCATAATTCAGAGAGCCTACAGATTAATAAAGTAGATAACTTATCCCAAATTTGTGACTTCTCAATGCCATCTATTTTATTGTACTCCGAATTGAAGTCATGTTTGAACATTAATTAGATAAATGGGGCCTGTATCAAACAAAGATTCCAAGAGGAGAAAAAAAAATACTGTGGTCAAACTGTATGCGATAAATTTAATATCAATAATGTTCATAAACAAAAAAAAAGTAATGTCACCTTATCATCATCACCGTCACTAAGCATATCCCAGCAATTTTTATAGTTGGCTATTTAATGTTATACAATTGAGTGCAATATGAGGTCTAAACTTCAGTTTATGCAAGTTTTTTTTCAACAATTCTAGCCATATTAGATTAGATCTCAAATTTTTCATCTTATTCCTTTCACGATAGTTCTATCAACTTGCCTTACTAGTGCATCATTTGCCATTTGTAATACATACTCAAATCATTTAAGAAAATTTCCCACAACTTGTTGAATACTTAATGATTCCACTCTCCCTCAAATATAATAACTTCCACACTACTCTTCGTGAAGAAAAGAAGCGGAGAACAGGTAAGCATTTTCTTTTCTTGTTCCAAAAAATAGTGAACATAAAGCCCATAAAAAAGCAGAGAAAAAACAAAATAATGAAAGACGGCTAAGCCAATAAAACAGGAGACAAGCAAATAATCTTGGATCCAGGAGACACTAAATCTGGTGAGAAGCTAAATTTCGGGATTCAGGAATAACATATATTGAATGGACCCAAAAATAGTGGACTGAAAAGTGGAACCAATAAGCAAAAGCCAATACATAAATCCTCGATAAAATAGAAACAACATTCCAAACAATGAAAACTCAGATCACTGCAACATTAACAACCTGAATCCACAAGTTGAATATGCATTTATTCATTGATTCATGCAAGAATTAATGATTGAATTTCACTATTGTTCCTGATATTCTACACTCCCTCTCAAGCTGGGCAGTAAATATTTAAAACTCCCAGCTAGTAATTCAATATTTCAAACTTAATTTTAGAAAGTGTGATAGTTAGAATATCAACAATCTGGAAATGTGATGACTGCATAAGAGAGAAATAAAGCCTGCAAATCTTTTCCTTGAAGAAGTGGTAATCAACCTCAAAAGCCTTAAATCGCGCAATGTTGAACCTTCATTGTCACATAATAATTTTATTGGTTCTTCTGCAACCATAAAAAATTCACTGCGGAGTCTTTTTAGCTACATTGCTTCAAAATGCACCGCAAAACTGCTCTAAATTATGCTTCTGTGCTACTTCAAGTTACCAGAATTCTTTATAAAAATGTGCAGTTACCTAAAGCAACCTGCAGTTAGTGCCTAATCATGCTCGATTAACATCTAAACTTCAATGTTCTTAAGCAAAAACAGCCTTTCCACCAGAGTTATTTTAAGTATATTTAGAATCCAAAACACAACATTCCTATGTTTTTCTGTAGGCTAACTGATAAACTGGCTGACCATGCTCACAGAAGCCAATATCAAATCTAATGTTAATGACAGATGAGTTACCAACCAAGCTTTAATACTAGCATTTATCAGCAGGAGGATCATCCTTTTTCATCATAATTTAAGCATTTGGGCCCAATGGAATAAATTGATACTCCTGCTTCTTTCAATATGAAAATAATATATTTGTGTTGAGCTATAAGTATCCATTTGTGAGAGCAAGCTACCTTAATTCCCTTAAAGTATTTGAGATTCCTAATTCTTTAATTTAAGAGTTGGTAGCTAGGAGCCCTTTGATCTTTATTCATTTCGATAATGAAATTCCCTGCAAGGACAACAAAATCAGAATACACCATCAAAATATTAATTTAACTTCAGGAGATGTTTCTATAAACATTGTGTGGTTGACCTGATATTGAGTGAAGCCATATCAAGGGATCAATCAAATCCGGCTCATGGGAAATATTTCAAGCTAGATAGTGATTTTTTTAGTATAAAAACTTTATTAGCAGTAACAAGAGTGAAATCCATGAGTAATGTTCATGCAGAGTTTATCTTCAAAGCCGTCATTGAAGAAGGCCTTCTTGAATCCAACAGACAAATTGGCCGATAAAGATTTAATGCCAAGGACAAGAGGACCTAAATTACATTGTGTAAGCAATACGGGGAATTTTTTTGATACCGCTCTAGGGCTCCTAGAAAGCGTTTAGAAAATGCATCTAGCGAAGATGGGGTTGTGGAGTAACGATAGAATAATAATAAGTGAGTTCAACGGCATCTGGACACGGATAGGGGTTGTTTAACAGCTGCCCCGGCTGAGCATAAAAAAAAAACCTTCAAAACAACAATGTAAAAATAACGAGGAGGTTCACCACTTGTTCCTGCACAACCTACACACAGGCCTCTTTCAAAAAGAAGATACAATATTCCTTAAGGCAGACAGATATTACAATCTCCAAAAATACTCAAAACAGAAGTCAATGTCGCCTAAATTAGAAAAAACAACATATAAAAAGTTCCTAATAGAAAAAAATCATAAAAAAATAAAAATAGGAAATAAAATAGAAACTATAACAATTCTAACAGAAATAGTCAATCGAACAGAAACTGCTCCTCTGATATTCCGTGACTGCAGAAAATTGAGTAATGTGGGGTCTCGCAATTGTGAGATTGCGAGATTTTCGATCCCGCGATTATATGGGGAGCTTCCACTTCATTCTCCCCGACTTGGAGAGGCTTTTCTCCTTCTTCATTGAAAAGATTTGAATCGTACTGAAGAATGTTCATTCCCGCAAAGCTATGGCTCATCACCCATGTTAGTCAATTTGTGTATATGTACACTGCTAAACTGAATTGAAACTCAGTAGTCAACTTCTTTCATAGAATCTTCTATAAATAGCACCAAAATTTCTCATCTTTGTTTGAAGCAATAATATGTTGAACTACTCTCGGTAGGGGTTGCCCTATATTTGATATTAGTTCCTTGAACTCATAGACTTCTTGAACAACCAATGCTAGTCTTATTGGTACTTATTTCACGGCCTAAAAAAAGATAGTTCGTATCACCACATCCTTGAACACCTCGAACTCCATCCAAGATGAGAGTATATTGTGCTTTCCATTTTAAAAAAAAAAATATATATATATAAAAGACG
>NW_018164540.1:1145164-1166320 GCF_001263595.1 Phalaenopsis equestris
TATATATATATATATATATATATATGTTCTTGTACTATCATGATATGTTGCCAATGACGACCTAATAGGATTTAATACACATCCATAAGTACCATGTTGTACCAAACTAACTCTTAGAACTTATCTCCAATAGAAAGCTCCACAAAACATCTTCCGTCCACACTAATCTTAGCCATCTTCCTCAAAAGTCAGAGAGTATGGTTGAAAATGCTTTTGAGAATGGAGGTTCCATTTATCCAAAATTTGTGTATATGTCACTTTTCACAATTGACCATTTACAATGAGGCTACACACCTTTCTCTTCACAGTGAAACAGATATGATAATTACTCTAGTAGAGTCAATATTTCTCTCTTATAAGCTTAATGTGAAAAATTAGTCGAATTACTAAAATATCTCTCTTATCAGTTGGAGGTTGATGCTTCTCATTTGCATCATCACCTTTTTCAGTGTCTTCTGTGTCATTGTCTATATTTTTCACTGATCCCTTTTTATTTAATGAGATCATTCCTCTTTTTGGTCAATTGGATGCGATGTGCCCAAAACCGTGGCACTTAAAACGCTTCTTGCCTAGGATGAATTTGGGAGTACTAGATGTCTCCACTTTTCTCCATTCTATATTGGTTTTCCTCGGGCAGAGTCGACTTGGATGCTCCACTAAATATACTTACTATTTGATCCTCAGGTTGAACTATGCATGTAATGTGTGGCAATCACCAAAAAACTTTGTTGTTTCTACACAATCAAAGCTAGGGTAGGTATATCGAGTAAGGACTAATACAACTGCAAATGCACCGCATTATTGATAACTAACTTCAATCCTCCAAAATACCTCGTCATTGTATGCTCCTCTGGTTCCATCAATTCACATTTCAGTAGGACTTTATTAAAGTTAGCTTTGTACTTTTTCACAAAAAAGTCCCTTTGAAACATGTGTGAACTTTTATGAAAATGCCAAGTCAGTAATGTGAGAAAGAGTAGCATGTTGCATCCCCCTTTTCATCTTAAGATCGGTTAATAATTTTATTTTTTCTCTCACGCTGGCATAGGCACTTCATTTTTTTTTCACAAAAAAAGCATTTTTCCTTTTAACTTAATTGTTGTTAGATTGACCCTTCTAACAGGTAAAACATCCTTGTACTCAATGACCCATTCAAAATTCCGAAGCCACACAATGAACTTGTTCAGATCTATGTGACCGTGAAAATCTGACAAGTCAACCTTGACTCTAGCATCTTGGTTTCTTCTCTGACATTCCATGTCAAATTGTCGAGATATTGATTTTATATAATTAAAAATTTTATGATGAAAGGGATTCACTTTCTACTCTCAATCTGGAAAATCCCCATTGTGGCTATGGATGACCTAACCGTGTTGTCTCATCTCAGAAGGGGCAAGCCTCTGTTGTAGTTTAAGAATTTCCCGCTGCATATCCTCCATAGTAAGCTCCTAGGCATCATTTTGAGTGTATCTCTTAGACGATATTGTGTCATTTTCTCCCAATTAAGGCTTCAACGGGGGTAGGATTGTAATAAAGGTCGGTCGAGGGATTAGCTTTTAATTGTAGGTATCGATGTGAATTTTTCATGGAGGTAGGGAAATTGCTATTGAAAATTTAGAGTTAGGGTTAGAAATTATGGTAGTAATGACTACATTATTGAGTTGGTCAAAGATTTATATTATGTAGATTTTTGGGGAGTCGTGGAAACGACAAATCCCTAAAAATTTAAAGTTTGTCAGCTTTTATACCAAATAACGCCATTCTAAGGCACCTAGAAGGTTTTTAGGTGGATCTAGCAGTGGGTTGTGGAGCAATTGGGGAATGATAATAGGAGAGTTTCATGGAGTTTGGCATAGATAGGCATCATTCGGCGACTTTCCTGGTAGAAAACATCAAAGAGAACTCTGAAACGATGATGTATGGATAGCTAAGAGGTTCATAGGTTTGTGCACAAGCTAAAGATGCAACTTTAACAAAGCGAAGAGGATACAAGGCTCTTTAAGGTTGAAAACAAATATTATAATATCTAAAAAAACTCGAAACAAAGCTAATGTCTACTAAACTAGAAAATACAAAACATAAATAGTTCCTAACAAGAAATAGCCCTTATTAAAAATAAAAAAATAGGAAATTGATTTTGCAAGGAATTAGACTATTTGGGAGATGGATGATGAGTTTAATAATTACGTAGTTCAAATACTTCAAAGTTATTGTTGTTAGGATTGGTGCTAGGATATTCATGAAGAAGAGCATAGAGCTAATATTCACCTCACAAAATTTCACTTTGATATCAATTTTGGTAAGAAAAAATTATTTTTACCTTTCTATCTATTTTACCTATCTGCACCTTTACATTAAGCAAGTACACAAAATACTACATTCAAACACAATCTCTTCACTATAATTTCTATATAAATAATGGCATCAGAGTTAACCCAAACAATAATGGGTAAATCAAATATTATTACTAAAAGCAAATAAATTATTACAATCAAACACACTTGAAAGAAAAGAAGCAACACACGACACACAAACTCACGTTAGGACGAATCCCGAGTGGTGTTGGGGGCTTGGAGAGGTGGCGGCAAGTTAGGGAAAGGGTTTTTGGGCTGTGGATGAGAGGTGACAGGGATACACCCCTAAAAAGGAAACGGAGAAGCCGGCGGCAGGCTCAAACAAACTCAATCAAAACCTAAATCATAAGACAAATGAAAAACGAATATAAGCCCTAGATAACTAGGATTAAATCCCCCTAAGGAAAGAAGGCACCAAACCACAGTGGATGACCAATCAGCCCTCCTTAGTTTTGACAGATTTTATCCAAACGGCGAGCATGCGAGAAGTTTCTAGCAACTTCTGTTACACCCACATAAGTCTCCTAGGATTTGGGGAGTTTTGACCTCATTTTTCAAAGCTTCCGTCACTAAGTTAAAAGTAGTGGAGCTACTATAACTTTTTGGGGTTGAAAGATCTTTGATTGAAGCTCGACAAGCACATGGAAGTGCCGACAGCACTGTCTCCCAAAACATCTGAGGAGTTTTCCCCACTTGCTAGAAGTCATCCATATCAATCCATCCATATAAGAGTGCATTGCTTATCTAAACTGAAACTTTGTGCCAAGTGTACCCTGCAGAGTCTTCCAAAGGTAGTTCCTGGTTGGCTCAATCCTACCTGACGTAAAAGCAAACTGAACTCCCTCTAATTGTGGCGCCCATGGTGGTAAGGTATAGGTCATGATGTTCTGACATACTCTCTGTAGTGATCAGCATGTATCTTGAATTGGCATCTCTATTTTGCTTTCCTACAATATCATCAAAACAAATCCTACTGTCACTTTTATGCTAGCAAGGGCACCTATATTCTTGAATACCACAAAAGGAAGGATATTGTGTTTGTTATCATTAGCGAAGGAGTAGATATTCATGTTGAGTCTGATGATGAAATTGCAACGGTTTTCCAAAAAAAGCTGGCAAACATCTGTGAGCATCACGTCACACTAAATATGATCCTACAGCTAGTTCCCAATCGAAAACTTCACGAGACACCTCCTGTCAATGATGACTTTGTTCTTCTACCTCAATCACATAAGGGAGTATGCTTGGCAATAACTCAAAGTCATGAGACTCAATTTGTCCGCCATCAATGTAGAGGCCACATTCTTTATGCTCCTTCCATCGATGAAGAGATTGCATACATTTCCCTTCACAAAGCAACAAATATAAAATATGTTGTGGTGAAACCACAATTGATCCTTCGCAGTCTCAAACCCCAAGACCCATCAAACCACATGAACCTCACCCTCATCCGGTGGAAAATGGTACTTACCCTATTCTTCAACTGTCAACTCTTCACTCACTTTCTCCACTGCACCCTACTCTATAAAGGACAACTCTGCTCGTCCGACAATTAGAATCGATGTATCCAGAACCATGACACCCAAAGCATTTCCTGACTAGGACTGTAGTAAGCATGCTAATTTTCCCATGGTTCTCACTCTGAGTGGCTCTATCCTGCTCTTGAACAATCTGCTCTACTCCCTGAGGCATGCTCCTCCTGAGCTCTCCAAATGCAGGTGATTGTCTGCTGACAATGGTTGTCTGCTCAGCTTCTGTTGTCTCTACTTTTAGTGCTAAGATTTACATGTCTCTCAATGTCGAATAAGATTGCAGTTGTACTACATTATTGATTGCAGGCTTCAGGCCTCCTGAGTGCCTGGTAATGGCGTGCTCCTCTTTCTCCCTAAACTCACACTTTAACTAAAGTTGCATAAATTCTGGTGAATTCTACCATCAAAGTCCAATAGGTCCTCCACATTCATGCCCAGATCTCTGTATCCGCCAATTGGCATGTTATCACTGAACCTTCAAACAGACACTCCAGTTTTAGGTATGTGTTGAAATTATATCTCAAAGCTTTGTGGATTGTCTTATTCTCCACTAGAATCATTCCTACATAAAGAATTCTGGTGTTCTTCTTGATCTCCTTCACAGATTTCACTATTATGGTTGGTGGTGATCCAACCCTGGTTCTTTCCTCAATGGCATCGAGCCAATATAGCACTTGGAGGAGAAGCCGTTGTATATCGTCCATAGTAGATTCCTGATCAAATTTCAATAATTATCTTCACTGGGGTATCGTTAGGGTTTTGGGTGTAGGTAGGTGGAAGGAAAAGGAAAAAAAATTGGGGGAGGGAGTGGAGATAGGTTTGGGTATGGCTGATTAGAGAAACCCTATGATAGGACTAGGGTTAAGCCAGCAAAGACACTAAATAATACAGGAATTAATCCAAACGATAATACGTGAACAAATAGTATTATTGGAAGCAAATAGATGGTTACAATCAAACGCACATGAAAGGGAAAATACAGCACACACGAAACAAAAACTCATGTTTAGGTGGATCCCCAGTAGTAGTGGCGACAGTTAGAGGGCATGGAGGGTGGCGGCCAGATAGGAAAGGAGTTTACGGGCTGTCGCTAAGAGGCGATGGTGATTATGGGCGACTGGAACAGCAGACCAAACAACGACAGTTTGTTGTTTGTTGGTGACTGGAAAGGAGAAAAACAACAAATTTGTTTTTTTTTTTTTCCGGATTTCCGGATTGCGGCAGCGAGGTACTGAGGTACTGTGATTGGGAGTTATGCGGCAAAGTTCGGGAAGGGTGGAAGCAGTTGTATGGGTTGGAAGTGATGCTGGAAAGGAAGCGAGGTGACTGGAAATGAGGGAGAGGCAAAGAAAAGCAGCAATAGCTACTGTTTCGGGTGACTACAACAAGGATGGGGTAGCAAAGAATGAAGTAGGGGGTGGGTAGGGGATAGGGAAGATAATAACCACCTCGGGGAAAAGATAGAGCCAGAGCACCACCCAAACACTCGAATCCAGCCCTAGACGGAAAACGAACACACCGGCGACAGCCTCGAACAAACTCACGCAAACCTAGAAATCAAAGACAAATGGGACACATAACAAGGATTAAGGAGCGGCCAAACCGCTGTGAAAGAGCCAATTGGCCCTCCCAAATCTGGATCTGCTCGGTCCAGACGACAAAAGAGCGGGACGTTTCCAACGACTCCCGTTATGCTCACGTCAAACTAGTTCAATTGATCCAAATTTAAGGGTTGAACAGTTTTTACAACCAAGTTGATCTAAATTTCCTACAAATATGTTTTTGCAATCAAATCAAACATATTTGAAGACGAATCAAACCTTAAAATAGTGCAATTACGTATTGAGAAGTTTTGTTCTATGGGGCAAATCATAAGCTTTAAAATCAATAAATTGCATAAAACAAAGAAGTATTGTATTAAATTCAATGTATTATGTAAGGATAATAAATTATATTAACCAATTGATAGCTTACAATGTAAGATTAAAATCTTAATATGGTAATTGTAATATATTGTTCAAAGTATAAATTAGCATATTAACATCAAACATCAAAACATAAAATAAGAAATATTACACAAACATCTAAGTAGGCCAAGCGATAGGAACGATATTGTTTCAAGCTCCTCGTTAGGCCAAGGAATAAAAACTTATTGTTTAAAAGTTAGAATCAAACTAACACCAATCTAAGGTTTCTAGATGGTAGACATGTATCAATCAAGGATTGGGGATGTTATAAGATTTGAGGGGGAAAAAAATTTGAGAAACAAAATTAATTGAAGAGGAAATAGGGTGACAGCTGCTGCTTTGGGTACAATACAATATGGAGAATAGATCCAGATGTTGAGGATGACTCACCACTTGTCCTCAATCAAACTACAATCATATCAAATGAGGACTAAGATGATACAACACTCCATAAAGGAAGAAAACAATCTCCAATAACATAAAAATTAACCCCAAAAGTCTCAAGCACAGGAGTTAACGTGAAAAAAAATTAAAAATAAAAAAACAGAAAGAAGCATTTATACGTGTACTTCCATCACAAGAATATGTAGCCAACTATACCTGCCTACTGTGAACATATTCCAGAAAGGATGGAATATCTGGATAGCGACACTGATCATCATTGTCATGCCGACATTTTTGATAACAAATAATATCACCGTCCTCAAGCTGTAAATTAAGGTAAAGCAAATCAATTAAAAAGGCATATTTTGCTAAAGCAATATTTGTACCAAAAACATCCTTCAAGCATTAAACCTGGCTGGATTTAAAAGTGAGCTTCTTGTCAATGTGCTCACACATAACGGTTGGATCAAACTTTATTTCCTGATCATTTCAACCAAAAAAGAAAATAAAAAATAAAAAAATCAAAGACGAGCATAACAAAAAATTTTGTATAACATTGCTTCTAAGTAGCCATGACAATAGGAAACATGTTCTTTATAAATAAAAATTTAATGATAGGCTGACCTCATACAATTCAATTTCTTCGCTTGGTGAAAAACCAGCCATTTCATTGAGTTTTGTTAGAATTTCAGCAGGCTTTCCAAGTGCCCTAACAAAGAGCCTACCCACGTACCTGAGTTTGCAAATAAAATAAAATTAATAAATATATCTTATCAATACACGAGGGAAAAAAATATGCAGTTACCTTAACTCTTCCTTCACAGGGTCGTAAAGCTTGAAAAAAAGAAATATGTCTTCTTTAGTCTTGTCAGGAAGGGAACTAGGGATTGAATCCTGAATAATAAAAACACATGGGACATGGTAGATTTAGATGGGCACACCACCACGCTCAAACACAAGGGACAGAGTATATTTACGTAAACTTAAGCAAGCAAACAAAGAAAAAGAAACATCAAATAGTGATAGAAGAAATCAAGAAAAAAATGCAGAGAAACTTTACGAATTAATTTTATGCAAATTGATGGAATGTTTTACTCACACTATGCTCCAATTCCAAGAATAGTCGAAGTTCAGCATTATGTCCTTTATTTGACACCTCCCTCAATTGCCCAACCTACATAGAGAGGTGAGACAATTAGAATTAGTACCACCTGCTAACTGGAAATTCAAAAGGCCACTGAAGCTATCTCAAAAGCAGGACTCTTAGCAAAGCAGAACATCAATCAAACAATAGAACTAATTGATAGTACAAAAATGAATAGACCCATAAACTGGAAAGCTTGCAATTGAACTATATAAAACCATCACTTATACAAAGTCCAATTCTGCGAAGGTAAAATAAATTCGGTATGTGCAGCACTTATTTTCTTCCCACATTCCATTAAAACTATAGAGAAGGAATTTGCAGGCTTTTTTGTGGGTGTTGAAGGGTCAGGGTAGGAGATGAAGAGAGCAAGCATCAGACAAACATTTGTGATAGGTGAAGCCCAAGCAGATGTCCACCAACCACAAAATAATAATAATAATAATAAATAGCTCGTCTGCTGAAACTCATCTAACAAATACTTACAGACTGTACTTCCTCTAGTGGGCTCAATGGCCTATTGGGACGGTATGTATGGTTTTGTCTCTTAGCCCAAAGCCAAAAACGCTGGAACTGAACTGGAATCCCCAATTCTTTGGCCACCTCCTCCTGCACGCCATAAAAAATATCAAGAATGAAAATATAACCAACAGTAAGTATAAAAACTATTAACAATGGCCAATTACAAACTAAACATACCAGTTTGAAGGAGTACAATAATAATGATTAGTAGAGGGAAAAAGAAATGTCCAAATATAGCACCGAGATTATAAATTTGTTGTGTTGTGTACAAATAATGTTGCTACAATTCTCGCAAAAATTGAAGAACAGTTCTACAAGTACATTTTCTATGAATGAGAAATGGAGGGTTGTGTGCATATGATAAATTCACCGTTGTGAATTTTCCACCCAAATCATATTGTGATCTAGTAGTTATTAAACTATTTGATTCAAATGCATTGCCAAATGAAGCCTAAGCATTACAGAAAGAGTGCCCAACGAAACCATAAAATCCAAACAATATGAGAGGCATTTCTTTCCCCTTTATTTCTTGTTTTAACATAGAGCATGTATGTCAATAAATTGAATGACTAAGCCATTTGCTCTTCGCATCTAAAAGGATAAATCAAGGATTCAAATATACTAATAACATTTTATTAGTGAACACAGATAGAAAAGAACAAAGTAATAGAAGACATCAATCATAGAAGTTATATCTAAATGTAAGTACTAAGCATTGCAGGGGCACTAAGTGAAAACCTTTAAAAAGGGGCAAATTTCCACCCTGTTTTTCTATGCTTAAATGATTAAAGAATGTACACTCCACCCTCAATGTGTCACTGGGAGATGAATGGCTTGCCAATCAGAGAAGCCAAGAATTAAATTCAACTATAAAATCATTCTCATGGCCACAAAATGGTGACAATTTAGCATATTTATCTTCATTAAAGTCATTCAAATGATTTTAATTTCATATTCTAATCTCATAGGAAACACGCCCCTTGTGTTCTAGACACCTAGATGAATATGATGAAAGAAGTCTCAAATTTCATACCATGAGATAGATTTGATGAAGAACAGGCAGAGAGATTCATCACAAGATCAATGATTAAGGCGTAATTTCAAAAAAAAAATTTAATTATAATTTATTTTTTCTTTAGAATTTGAAATGCCAACCACTGACTCTGAAAAAAATATTTTGGTTGTAAAAATCTATTTTAAAAACATAACAATCCCCCTAAACTTAAGGACTTAATAGCGACATTTACAACTCTAGAGTGATGTTCTTAGTTTTCAATTAAGTGGCAGGCCAAAAAAACACTCGGACAAACTTTTAGGGAGGAAATATTTGGAGATCTATTCATCCTTCAGATGATAAGCTCTTCGGTTTCATCAAGTTGTCTTTGATTATTTCATCTTGAAATTCTTCGTAACTATTTCATATTGTACTCATCCAGTTCACTGGATGATAAAAAATTTCATATTGTACCAGGGTTGGCTAATAACCCTAACCCAATAGCACGTCCTCGCCTTCAGCCACTCCACGTTCGCTACAATGTTCCAAAACCATACTAGTCTCCCCACTCCTCTCAACTGCATTATAAAACAACTACACCCAAGCCCACAATAAAACCTAGCTCCACCAAATAAAGTCCCCTAAAGCTGGAAATTGACAATAAACTATGACTTCCTTACAATTGGGGCTACAATTCACTTACTTGTGCAATTATTATATTCTCCAATATCCAAAAGTAACTGGCTTTCTCTTAACAGACTCAAAATGTCACCAATATAATTAAGCAAAATGTAGCTCCTAAACTTTTCAAACAAATAACCAAAAGTCAACATCATCCTCTACATGCTTGACGAAAAAAAAAAAAAAAGAAAAAAAATATAACCGACAAAACTACAACTAAAATGTTAAATATTCACTAGTAGGAAAAAAACTTCCAAAGCAGCGTACTCAATGATGAGAGATAAGTACAGTTAAAACTCATAACCACATAATTACGAGGATAGTGTTGTGTAACTTTATTAACTTTCTAGTAAAGTGGCGGCGAATAAGCATTACCTTAAAAGCTTTGAAAGGCATTTGTTTTTGAATACGGAAGCTGCGAACTTTGTCATGATCTACCAGATCAAAATAAATATCTTTTCCTATCTGCTCAGTTAAATCTTCATCTCGGGCAACCTGAACGTGCAACAAGAGGAAAGCACATTGAATGGAAAGACATTAATAAAATTAATGTAAACATAACTGGATCAGCAACATCAATTGATGTCAAAATCACAGAAAAACCTTTATGATAGTGTATAGGTGAGCCTCAGCTTTTTCCTTCTTTTTGTGTTCTTTCTCTTCTTGCTCCTTCTTCAATCTAATCTGGTAAACAGTGAAGACAATTATCTACATTTCTTTTACAAGAAAGCAAGAGATAATTTAAAAAATTTACAACTGGCCTACTCGAAGGTGTTCTGCGATATCTTTTTCATCCACGCTACATATAATATTATCCTTGTCACTCTCTCGAATGTAGACAAGCATGTATGCATTTGAATACTTAGTAAACCTAAATGGTGTGTTGTTGAATCCAGGATTCGTCTGTGGCAACTTTTGGAGAAAATAAGACCAGAAAAATTAGGATATAGTAAATAACAAATGGGCTACAAAGAAATTGGATAGGTAAAATGGGTCACCTCTTCCTCACCGCCATACTGCTCTTCCAGGGCCCTCTTCATTTCTTCTTTTGTCACTCTTTCATCATCAAACTTAAACCTGCATGATAATTCCAGTAAATTAAAGCTCAGTTGACCTGGGCATTCCTCCATAGGCTAAGGAACACCTGGAATCAAGATGCAAGCATCACATGATATGTTAAACGGCATGATAAAATGAAAAACAAATATAAAGGTAGGGGTATTAAAAGGAAATTGCAGACACTATTATTAACTATTTTTGAAACCTGTCAATTAGATTGAAATGAAAATAGTATACATAGAATTCCACTTGCTATTTAGACCGTGTTAGAAAAAGAAATAAAACAATGTTTGGATTCAATTCCATTTTCTACGTTCTTTTCTTGGTTTCAAGAAAAGGAGACCGAGAAAAAAAAAATGCATTAACATTTTTTAAATCTTTGTTCAGAAACAAAGTGGGCTGCTCCCTGAAATTGTTAAAACAAATAGTAATTATAAATTAAATGATTGGAAATGCTACAAAAGGGTTAATTAGATTTTTAGTTTAAACTTTTTCTATTTATTAATAGTCCTAGGAGAATTAACTGATTGATTAAATAGCCAAAGAAATAGGTATATAATTATGTATTTAGACTGATAAAGAGATTAATTAGGATTTTAATTAAGATCATTAAAGTTTATGTGTCATATGTTTGTGATAATTAAGACCAAAATAATTCATTAATTAACTAAATATCCAGCTAGAGTACTTGATAATTAATCATTTAGTTTTGTTGATTACGTAAAAATTAGAGTTTTTATTAAATATTAATTTACCCAAGATATCAAAAACCTAATCGTGATTATGATTATAGCATATATTAATTAGGATAATTAACGCATAAATGGGATTATTTATGAACTTTATAAACTTAATAGACTGATATGGATGCTAATGTGGCCCATGCGAAGTACAAATTAATCAGGGGGCATAGCTTTATTCAATAATTAAATACAGACAAATCCCGTTCTTTCCTACCAAACATATTTTCTGTTATTATTTCTGAAAAGAAGAAAAAAACAAATTCCTCCATAAAATATTTTTATTTTATGTGAAAAAAAAGACCACAAAAATTAAAATGAAAACAAAACAATTCAAAACATCCAAATAAGATATTTAAGATAAATCACATTTTCATATGTTGAAATATCAGACTAAAATTTGCAATAAGTTTGGTGACTTATCACACTGAGCAATTATATGATATTTAAGATAAGTTTCAATTTGTGTTCTTTTGAACCATACCTTCAATACAAGGAAATAATTAGAGACTATGCATATGACATATTCCAAACATCCAAATAAGATATTTAAGATAAATCCCATTTTCATATGTTGAAATATCAGACTAAAATTCGCAATAAGTTTGGTGACTTATCACACTGAGCAATTATATGATATTTAAGATAAGTTTCAATTTGTGTTCTTTTGAACCATACCTTCAATACAAGGAAATAATTAGAGACTATGCATATGACATATCCCACTGATATAGCAATTCTAGGAACTAGTTAAGAAACAAGAAAATCGAGAAAAATTTTAAAGAACCAAAAAAAAGAAACACTCCATGAGATAAGACCGAAATCCTGGCTCACAAGGCAATCAAATATATAATCCTAAATTATATTAAGCAATGCAAACATGGAAAATAACGAGTTACCATGAAATCGATATAAGGCCAAAATGGAAAGAAAACTGAATTAATTTTACTGGTAAAATAAGCAAAAGATAAGAATATAGCTATTAGCTTCCTACCACTGATCAGAGAGAGTCGGTCTAATAAAAGCATAGTAATGTCCGCCATGCACGCCACCACTGTGAACAAGAACGCTGCAGCATAAGCAAAAGAAGAAAGACTGAGCAAGCAGCATCAAATACTACAAAAAGAAGATAGTAAATAAAGAACTGCATGCCTGGAAAATTAAACTTAAGTTGCCGTCTAAAAATATGGTGCGGATTAATTACCAAACATGCAAGGAGAATAGGGTCAAAATAAAAGCTCACAGGACCAATACAATGTGGTTCGCATGATGAATTCCTATTCAAGATAGGCTTAGAAATCAATATGGGAGATTTACATGTGCCACCAAAATGCGACCTATTTACAAAACTAACACCCATCCAATATCCACCATGTCATCCACCATGTCATCAAATGGGGTTAAAAAATAAAGAAAACAGTCAAAAATTCACAACTTGCAGTTATCAAAATTATCTGATATAATATTTGGTATGTCTTCAACCTAATGATGATCTAGATATATAAGATTTTATTTGTATATTAGAATTTTAAAAGTTTAAAGATAAAACACCATTTTTGTATCTTATTTCCTGATGGCTATCGCAACGTAGCCTAACGGGATGGATTAGAGTTTTAAGTATCAAACTAATTCCAATAATTACTCAATTGACTCCAAGTAAATGATATCAATGACATATCATATAGTCCTTATTTTAGCCTTGTAGTTTTCTTGCCTTCAGAATTCAGCAATCCGATATCTAGAGAATTTGACATCAATAGTTAGAAGATTCATTGTTTACTAACTTTTAATTTGTTTCTTTATATTCCTATATTTACTACAACTACAAATGTTATCATCATTAAATTGAAATCAAAGCAAAATCCCAATTGTTGTGCTCTATATATCAAAATTTTGCTATTTTTTTTCAATTGAATATAACAAATATCATGCATTCTTCTTTACCAACAACAATTTCTCTCTCTTCTTGTGCGCTCGCTTCTCCAACCTTTAAAGTCCAAAAGAGTAAGAAAACCAAAATCCCATAAAAATCCATTCTAAAATAGCAAACTTACCCTCTTTTTATTTGTTATACATTTGATCCCCATCCAATCCCTTAGCCTTTGTTTTCCTATCCTCTTTTTCGCCTAATCATGTATATTGATACACTAAAAAAATATATTATTTTAAGTACTTATTTTTGATAATACTACACTTTCAATAATGTATTTTAGTGTTTTTGTTGCATGCATATCATTTTTAGATATTTTGAGTAAAAATGGTAAAAAAATGAAATTTGGAGCAAAAACAGTGAATTTTGAGATTCTGACGCATGATGTACCAAAATCCAAGGACTACTTTTTCAAATTAAAGCGGTTCGAGATGAATTTTGCGCGAATTTTCAAAGGGACACTTGTTCTACACACCTCTTGGAGTAATTCAATGCATCTAGACACTTTGAAATGTTCTTTTATGTACGGATATGACTCTTGGATCAAATGACATATCTTTTGAATTCAAAAGAGTTGATTTTGGAATGAATTTTGAATTTTTTTTCCAAATGAGGCAGCCCAACATAAAAGAAGAAGACTTGAAGAGGGGAGGTGGCGTGAGAGAGGGAGAAAGTTGGCGTGAGTTAGAGATAGAGAGAGAAGAGGAGATTTTCTTCTAGGGTTGTAAGAGAAGAGGGAATGTGAGATTTCTTCTTCATTACACCACTTCTAAGATAGAATAAGATAGAATTGAGAGTGATTGTAAAGAGAAAAAATCTTGAAGAAAACTTCTAAGGATTTATTTGAGAAGTATTGTGAGATAAGTTGTATTTTTATTTCCTTTGTTTTGTAAATTTGTTTTTATATATAAAATTCGTGTTTTGTCATATTTTTCTCATGAATTCTGAGTACTCTTCTTTATAATTCTTCCGACTTTGAGATATGGTTTCTGAAGAATAGATTTTGTTTTCCACGATTTTAAATGATAATAATTTGTGATGATTTGAACTCTGATCTTCATTTACTTTTTGATCTGGTCAATTGAAATATTAAAATTTGTTGAGAGACATATGTTCTTAAATGAGATATGATTTCTACGACATAGAGAGAATCACATTTCATTTCATGGGAGAGTATGTCATTCATGTCATTGTGTGTAAATAAATAGAGAAATATACTGTATTAAATGCAGAATTAGAGATTTTAAGGTGACAGATTAAAATCATCAATTTGGCCAAGTTGATTGAAAACTAATGCGAGATTGTTAGCCCTCAGGGGAGGGAGTAGTGTGAACTCTGAAGTGGCAGTTGGTATCCTCTCAGCCTGACCACGGAATTAGGGACCAAACTCTGGATTAGTCAATGTTCTTTATATCACTCGGAAGAGAGTAAATAATAGGATTGCTCTTATTTGGCACAAAACAATTTTTATTTTTTTTTTCAGATGATTTTAATTTCTTCGCAATCCATATACTCATTGTAACATTGCGAAGGAGAATGATGTTTTATTAAATTTAAACTTTTCGTCACAATAAAAACTTTGTTTAATTTTCGTAATTTTACTTTTGAAAGTTTAGTATTTAGTTTAGTTTAACTTATGCAGTCTTACATTTGCATTTTAATTAGAATTCACTTGAGTAGTTAATTTTCAAACTTCGCACTTTACTTTTACCTTTGTTTTTGTTTTTATTATAAAATAATTTTCATAATTTACTTTAGGATTTTTCAACTTCCCTGTGAGATTGTTGATATCTATGACTCCATATATCTATGACTCCATTAGAGCCCTTTATTAATTGAGCGATATGTATACTTACGTTGATATTAAAGAAGATTTGGCAGTTTAAAAAGAGCTTTAAAAGATAAATTATTTATATAAAGAGTATTTTTGTTGGTATTATATTGTATATTTATTATATATCTGTCGTGTGTAATTTTGTAATATTGAAAAATATTTGCAAAATTATCAAACTAAATCACAGAACTATTGTTACAATATCTTACCAAGTATAAGTTGAATGAATTAAAACTCAGACAGCCTCACCATACCCAAAATTTATTTCAAGTCTGCTACAATTTTGCCAAAAAAAAAAATACATCACCACTGGAGCATGATCATACTACATTATAGCATACAAATATTTGATAGTACCATGTCAAAATATCAATTATACTCCTACATGAAGATAATATATCAGGTTAGAAGTTTAGCGGTGCTCTACAATAAATCATTGTTGTCACTATAAGTAAAGCACATAGCATAATCTGCAATTCTAATGTTGTGTATAACTCTTTGCCTTATTAAAACTCACCTCATCAAGAATATCAAATTGAGCATGACAATATGATACCGGAGTTAACCCAGACCATAATAGAAATGCAAATATTATTGTTGAAATTCAATAAGGTCACAAACTCTTGACACTAGAAAACAACAACACACATATAAAAGACAACCTAAGGCGATAACAAAGGTGGTGGATGGCTACTAGACAATAGGTAGGTTGCAGATTGGAAGGTTGCGACAACAGTCGGGGGGCTGTGAGGGAGTTACGACAACAGGGTAGAGGGTAGGTGGGGATTGCGGCAGCAGAAAAAGGCGCTTGAAGAGGTTGGCGGCAAGAAATTGGGTGGCTGGAAGGCTGGCGGCATCAGTTTCTGGTGCAGGAGGAGTTGACGGCAGCAGAAGTGGTGGTTGGAAGGGTTGGCGGCAACAATGACAGGAAAGGGAGGCACATGCATTGTGTGTGCATGTGTGGGTGTGGGTGTGGGGCTGGGTGGGGTGACAACAAGCAGGAGAGGGCAGCAGCAAGCAATAAAAGGAAGGAAACACACCACCTCCAAACAAGTTATAGCCTGAGCACCTTCTAGTTTTTGGATACAACCCTAGAAAGTGAAAGGGGGTCGTAGAAAGTTGTCTTGATAGAAATCTCAAAGAAAAAACTAACCTTAATCAATAAAAGGAACTAGGACTAGTAGCCACACGTTGACGGAGTATCTTTGCTTGCGACCCTAGTAGCCACTGGATCCCATTATCGATCGTAATGTCTCCCAAAACACCAGAGGAGTTTTCTCCACTTGCGAGCAAACATCCATATTGATCCAACCTTTTAGCAGTGCAGTACACTACTAGCTTGAACTGGGACTTCATGTCACACATCTGTTGAATTTTCCCAAGGTAACTCGAGATTGTCTCGACCTGAATTCAAATAGGAGTAGTTTAAACCTCCCTGAAACGGCGGTGACCATGGTAGTAATGTATCGATTGTGGTGTCCTGAAATACTCCCTATCGTGATTGTCTTGTGTCTAGAATCGATGTCTGTTCCGTGTATCGAATTGGTGTCTCAGTCATATCATCCTCTATCATCGCCAAAATTGGTCTCACCGATGTTGCTCTGATGGCAAGGGCACCTGTGATCGTGGACTCCGCGGAAGGGAAAAGGATGATGTGTTTCCCTCCTCGGTGAAGGAGAAGGCGTTTCTGAATCTGTCGTGTCGAGTCCTACTGCCAAATTATCACGGTATCACTGACAAAATGTGGTTGGCACCAATGAGTACCACATTGCACCACATATGATCCAACAGCAGGCTCCCAATCAAAAACTTCACGAAACACCTCTGGTTAATGCTGTCATATCCTCTTCTTCAGCCAAGTCAGAGAATACCGATGGGAATGTCTTTGAGTTATTAGGCCCAATTTCTCCATCATCTGCCTAAATGCCACGTTTTTGTTGTTCCCTCCATCAATGATGAGACTGCATACATTCTCTTTCACAGTGCAGCAGGTGTAGAATATGTTGTAGCGAAGCCACCGTAGATCCCTAGTATCCTCAGTCTATAAGACCCATCGAACCACGAGCATCTTGCCCTCACCTGGTGGAAGATACAGCTCGCCCTATTCCTTAGATGCCTCCCCGTCGCTAACCTCTTCCACGGCGCCATGTTAGGTAAAAGATATGGCTCGACTCGTTGGGCAGCTAGAGGCGATGTGCCCAAATCCATGGCATCTAAAGTACTTTCAAGCGGAAACTGCAGTAGTCATGGTACTCTTCTTGAGCTTCTTCTCACTTGGGTGGCTCTGCCCTTATAAGAACCACTTTTCTCAACTCTCTAAGGCATACTCCAGTTGATGTCTCCAACTGCGAGTGATTACCTTACTAAGGGTGGTTGTTTGGTTTGTTTTTTATGTCACTCCACCTTTAGGGCTTAAGTCAGGACCTCTCCTAGTGACCAAAGGTTGTAGCAGCACAATGTTGTTGATATCAAGCTTCAGACTCCCCTGATAACGGCATACTCGCACTTCATCTACAAATGGTCAAACTGCATTGTGAACTCCTCTACTGATAGGTCTCTTTATTTGAGGTGGTGGAGTCTTCGAAACATATCCTGACAGTAATGTGGTGGTAAGTTCTCTGCATTTTTTACTCATCTTTTCCCACTTGTTAATTTTATCATTGTCTTTACTCTTCTTCTACCTTAACAAATTTTTCCGCCACAAGAAGGAGCTCTTCTTCAACTTAATGGTCGTTAGATTTACCCGTTTATCCTCTGGCACTTCCTTATACTAAAAGGTTCGCTCAACAAATTTCAGTCAGTCGATGAAGTCGACTAGATACATACTTCCATTGAACTCCGATAGATCCACTTTGATGTTGAAATCTTTATTTTCCATATGTGGTCTCCTCTCTAGGCCTCCTCAGATATTGAATTCCGAAGTGTCATGGTTTGTATTCCTCAACACTGATGTCTTCCATATAGAATGAATTCAAATTTTCGTCCTTTTCTCCCCTTTGACTATCCAAATCAAGATCGAGGATAATTTTATTGGGTTCCATCGTTAATCTGAACAAGCCTCTATTGAAGTTGACGGATCTCTGTTATAGCTTCTCCTGAATAGGGTTTGAATTGTATCTCCTTGGTGGCATGATTAAGGTTTTGGTATTGTAAGATGTAGTTGAGAATATGAAAGAAACTTTTTGGTGGGAATAGTTTGGGTATGGCGAATGCTAGGAAACCCTAAGATAGCTCTATGCTTAGACTAGCTCTGATATCAATTGATACCGGATTAACCCAAACCACAATAAAAATACAGATATTATTGTTGAAATTCAATAGGATTACAAACAAGAACTTTTAACACTAGAAAAACAACAACATATATAAAAGACAGCCTGGACGATGGCAAAAGTGGTGGATGGCTGCTGAACAGAAGAAAGATTTCGGATAGGAAGATTGTGGCAGCAAACGGATGGCTGTGAAAGAGTTGTGACAATAGGTTAGAGGGTAGGAGGGGGTGTGGCAGCAGGAACAAGCACTTAGAGGGGTTGGCTGCAGCAGAAAGGGGCGCTTAGAGGGGTTGGCGGCAGCAGGTTCTGCTGCAGGAGGGGCTAGAGGCAGCAGATATGGTGGCTAGAAGAGTTGGCGGTGTCAGATTCAGGAAAGGGAGGCACACGCACGTGCTAGCGTGAAGGGGGTGATGGCAGCGAGCAGGGGGGAGTGGCAGCGAGCAATAAAAGGAAGGATACAAACCACCTCCGAAAGAATTATAACCAAAGCACCTTCTCGCTGTCGGGTACAGCCTAAAAAGCGGAAGGGGATGCTGGAGGCTGTCTTGATAGAAATCTTAAAGCAAAAACTAATCCTTCTCAGCAAAAGGAATATATTTTTATTAGTAGATAGCTAGGAATGGGAAGCCACTCCCTTGGGCAGTTCAGCTCTAGGTTCACGAGTCGCTTATCGAGTCGAGCCCGAGCTCGCTCATAATCAATATCTCACTGGGTTGAAAACCCCTACATTTACGTGTCATTAATACATGAATCATTCAATTTATCGAAACACATTCTATTTTATGCCAACTTCAATTCTTTATATCTGAAATGTTGCATGTAATTGACATTTAAAAGCAGTAATTAATTCTATGTTGTACGAAACACCATCTAACTAGCCGAATTTCATATAGAAATGTTTCTGTTTTTTTTGCATTCGTATCACTTATTGTTTGATATATTATATAATAATGAGAACCGTATAACAGTGTGAAAAAATTGAGCATAAAGTAGAAAACATAAAAAACAATAACTACATAAGCCAAAAAAAACTCTATAAAATCTAGAAGAAAATTTGGACAGAACAAGTGGATAAGTTAGCAAAATGTCTAGACAATTGAAGACATAAAATGAACCAAGTTTGATACTAATTCCTTGCATAATGACCTCATAAGAGACCTAACCTCTAACTCTTTTATTTGCCTTGAAGGGTTTAATAGAAGAATTATCAGATGAGGCCTCTCCTTAACCTACTTTTGTTGTGAGAAAAGAACTCGAGAGGTCCATTATCCCTAACCTAACAGACTAGAAAACCTAGAGACCATGAGAATACTAAAAATTACAAGAATATTAAAGATCATAAAGAGCTTATGGTACATAAAACACCCTTGTATCTCCCTAAAATTTATCAAATGATTGTCATAATGATCGGTGCCATAAGAGTCACGTGAAGGTCATGGGGTTCACCATAGGCCCAGAAGCAATGCCATAGTGAATCTAAAACAATAAAAATAAAATTAAAGGTTGATGCTCTAATATTTGCCCTAGACGTCCATAGAAAGTCAAGGAAGAATTCAACAAATCCAACTTAGCCATCAAAACAGACCATTCAAACAACAAGCATAGCTAGATAGCAGACCATACAGGACAACATATGCTCCGGCAATGAGAAAAATATTAACATCAGCAAGAGAGAACTACGTAATGAGAATTCATACCTGTGCAGAGTGTAAAGGTTGCGAACACCTCTATCAGCATCAGGAGAAAGATATTTTCCACCATCCCTGTCAAGGTCTAGCTGTATTGGGAACTCGTATCGATCATTTATCTGCATAAGAATATCAATTTACTAACTCGTAAAGAGTTCAAAAATAGATCACAAAAACTGTATCGCAATATCTATAGGCATCAACATTATATGCCACATTGTATGAAAAAAACTAGAATTCTATATAGGGAAAGGTAGGCATGAACATCTGAGAGTAGTATATAGTATTAATATGATGAGTAGATTAAACTAATAAAAAAGTACCAAAGTTAAAATGGGAATAAGTAGTTCAAAAAAAATGAAAAAACTAAAACCTTATTCAAGATAGATGTAACTACTCTAGAAACGAATAAATTGAGAATGAGGATTCATAGATCCAGACACAAATAATGTCATAACAATCGATGTTGGTGCTTCCCCAAAATCCTGTGGAATCACTAGATAAACAGAAACCCGTGATCTGCTGTAATTGTGATCCGACGTAATTCCCAGGTGAAAATAGGTGATTTCGCGATACGTGGATCTAGGTTTCCCAGAGAATTGGACATCGCAGCTCTGTAATACAGGGAACTCCCGCGATAGCAGGAGGACACATACTTCCGGGATTTTTTTTTTCAGCAAGCTCCATTTTCTTTTTCTTCCTTTTAAGCTTTTTTTTTTCCTATTTCTCTCTTTCTCAATAAAGTATTTTCTATTAGAAGACCATTTATGTGTGTTTTTGAATGTTTTTGGATATTATTATATATTATGTTTGTCTTTAAGAGACTTTGTTCTCTGTTTTATGTTCTTCGAAGTGATGTATTATCTTCCTTTTACAAATAGTGTGCTTGTATCTTGCTCAAAAATAGGCGATGGATTCCCCTTTTGTTTTCAGCCGAACAGCCGTCAAATTTGTTTCTAACTGTTGTTTGGTTGTTCTGTGTTGCAGGGACGATGTCCCTCCACTATTCACGTTAAATTTCATCCAAAATCCTTCATCTCGCTTTCCCTAACAAA
>NW_018164540.1:1166384-1276538 GCF_001263595.1 Phalaenopsis equestris
TTTCCCTACCAATCCTACAATATATATTTCCCTTTCTTTTGTTCTTTACACATTTTTGGAGCCCTAGAATAGTGTCAACAATTTTGAGAGAATAAAAACAAACTACCCCTAGATTATACAACGTCCTCCAAAATAATAGAGCAACATAGAAAATTTAGCCAATGGTATGAAAACTAAAATAAACATAAGAAAAAATATTTCTTACACAAAAATGAACCCTTGCATAAAGAAATGAATCACATCATGGCACCAAAAAATCAATGAATCTCTTCATGTTCAAGTATCCAAAATACTTGAGAAAAAATTGTAATTTCAATCTCAGACTATCTAATATGTCTGATAGTCATTTTTTTCCGCAAATTTGACAAAAATAATCTTTTTAATCCTTAAATTTGATCTAAAATAATCCAACAAGAAGATTTTTTTGAATCATATTTGAAAAGTCAATGAACAATATTAAGCACATTAAGAGTTTTAATCCATAATGGCACCATCAAAAGAGTACAGGAACTATTTTGAACTTTAGCATAGGATTTTCATAATGATTCATGCATATTAATTTTACTAATTATTTTAATGTGAACCTGAAATAAAGCCAACACATCAGCAAATAAAATATCTTAAGCAAGTACTACTAACGCGGGAGTGTCTTGCTAATCGCGGGACTGTGGATCCCGTCTTCACAATCACTAGGATTATGACATATCGCAGAAACTACTTCCTCCTGCGAATATTAGCGAACCGAAACGCGCATGATGCCAGCTCAATTTGATTTATGCATAAAATTTTTCCCTTTTTGATTTATTTTCTATTCCTTTATTTTCTATTCTTTTATTTTCTATTTATTTATTTGCTATTTTTCTTATTTCTATGTAGGACTTTGCTTGAAAAACTTCTTATGTGTTGCAACTTTATGGCTTGGAGGATTTTTTATTTTTTTTTAGCTTAGGGATAAAATTCTACCACAATTTCTAGCCTGAACCCTAATATTTTAAAAAATCCAACTTTCCTAATTCAATAAAAATTCCACCCCAACACCTATCCCTTAAAACCAAAACCCTTGAACAACCTTGATTTGCAATCCTACATCCGTTGAAAATGTGATCTTGAGAAAAGGACGTCAAGCCACTAAGGAGAAACCCCCAACGAGGTTTTCAAGAACTCACCATGGAAGATATGCAATTAAAAATCCTTCAAATGCAATAGAGGTTTGCCGCCTTTGGATGACACAATCCAAAAATGTCACCCGTAGCCACAACAATGACTCATCAAATTGAGAGGAAGTGAATTCCTTCCACCAGGCAGTTCCCAGTGACGAAGAACCACTACCTCAATGATTCAACATGGAATACCATAAGAGAAGCTAAAATTTTGGAGTAAAAGTGGCTTTATTGGATTTCGATGGTCGTCTGGATCCTGATGAGTTTATCTGGTGACTTCAAACAATGGAGCAGACTTTTAAGTGCACGGATATTCCTCAGGATAAAAGAGTTAAATTGACATACATCAAACTCGGGAAAAATGCTTCATTGTGGTGGGAGAACTTGAAGCGTATTCGACAGTGATAATGGAAGGGTCATATCACCACATGATCTAAAATGAAAAAGAAGGTGCAGCGCAAATACCTTCCCCCAAATTACCACCATAATATATTTATAAAGCTCCACAACCTACATTACAGAGACAATTCTGTGAAGGAGTACACAGCTGACTTTGATCAACTTATAATGAACTGTGAGTTGATAGAACCCGAGGAGCACATAGTGACAAGATATCTTGAAGTTCTGAGATTGTCCATTAGGAATGTGGTGCAGATGCAGTTGTATTGATCCCTACTTGATGTATAGACTCTAGCATTAAAGGTGAGAAAATAACGACATCATACGACCGCCACACCTTATCGAGAGAATTCATTCACAAGATTATACACCAAAGGTATATCCAATAATGCACCCAAGCCGACCAATCCAGAGGAGAAACCAATACAGAATGGGATAAAAGCAGAGATTACCAATACTTCTAAATAGAACCTAGCAAGATAATGTTTCAAGCACCACGACTTTAAGCACATTGCATCGGATTGCCCAAACAGGACGATGATCTCATTCACGGAGCAAGGAGCAATGAAACATATAGACATTAACTCAGGAGACAGTAGAGAAGGTGAGAAAGTCAAGGAGTATTAGCTTGTAGCTGATAAGGGTGAGATGCTGGTGAGTCAAATTAAGTCTATAAGAGAGGCTTCGCAAGACTAACTTTGATTCTCCTAGAAAATAGTGAGTTTGAGGTAATGGAGAATTTTATAGAGTTTTAAGTTATGATGTCACACGCTACTTTACGCAGGCGTTAAGAAGATCATAAGCATGACTGGCATTGGTTGACCAAGAGGATCAAGAATTTAAGGAGCTAATATCAAACACAAAGCAACCCAATATAAGAGAATTTCAAGCTTTTTAGACGTACAATCTACTTTCAGACCTGCAACTACTGCAGAAATTCCAACATTTAAAAGATGAGAAGCTTTTGAGCTATTTTTAGAAAACTATTTGGAGTAATTTGAGTACTAAATCTAGTTCAACTGTGCACCCACCAACAAATGGTCGATAATGGGGATGAGCCACAGTGTTGAAAATTGCCTTAGGAGCTTTGTGAGAAAGAATATCTGACATTTAGATCCAAATTTCCATAAAAGAAGATAAAGGCTCTCCTAGCCAAGGAGGATGATGCAGAAACATCCCGCTAATCACTGAATCGGGATTTCATCTTCCAGATAATTTGGGTTATGTGATATAGCAAAAATTGTTGTCTTAAGCATCAACGAACCGAAACATGCACGATGTCGTCCCAATTCAATTTCCGCAAGAAATTTTTCCCTTTTTCATTTATTTCCTATTAATTTATTTCCTATTTTTCTTGTTTCTAAGAAGGATTTTTCTTGAAAGACTATTTGTGCCGCTATTTTCTGGTTTGAGAAACTTTTGATTTGTTTTAAGTTTAAGAAGAATGTAAACTTTATTTTCTACCTTAAGGAGTATTATCTCATTTTATTTTGCAAATTTTGTGCATATATCTTTCTCAGGAACAAGTGGAGAACCTCCTTGCCGCCCAAACGTCGCCACTTCAGAGTTTTCTTTGTTGTAATTGGTCGAGACAGCCGCTTACAATGTTGAACCTGCTGTCCAACAACAAATTTATCCTTGCAATCCTGTCCGAACGCCATTGAACTTGCATTTACATTTCCCTTGACATTCCATAACCACATCTCCGCTAAATCTCATTCCAAAATACCTTCTAGGAACCCAAGAGCAGTATCATCTACCACCTTAGATTTCAACCATTTAAACCTAAAAAATAATAATTTGTCCCCCATCACAGGGCAGATTTGTCCACATTCATTATAATAGTATTTACGAAAGGAAAAGAAAAAATGCTCAAAAAAAGCATAGCACTGCAACTCAATTCATTCTCTCAACAAGTTTCACATATGAAAGCTAGAAGCCTAAAACCCCATCTATCATTACAGATGCATGCCAGTGTGCATTATGTACAGAAATACAGCACGGACGTGACTAAACATGATTGTTTTGCCGAGCATGTGATAAGAATGTAAACGGATATTTAATCATCAAAGAGATAGTGCTAAAGAAAACCATGCGCAAGCACATAAAATATAACTGGAATAAAGCTGGACACTTGAGAACCGTTTGCTCACATTTGTTCGTCCTGTGGTAGTTTTTCAGTAAATTTAAAGCTTACACAGCCACAACTGAACATGGGACAAAACTAAGCCAAAAATATCATAAAGCAAAATAGTACTGATCAAAGGTTTAGCATCCTCTATGTCAATCAAACGCACCTTTACCATTGTATCCCTCATAAAATCATACTCAAAGCGTTTTAGCTGGAGTTGCAAAACTGGAGGGAAGTCGATAAAGAGTACACCCTTCTTAGCATCCTGAAATTAATAAGATGGCAGCTGAAAAAATAAGTAATTAAAATAAAACTGGAAATCCATATGAAACAGAGCAACACAAGACTATAATAATAAATAGAATATGTGCAACAAGCATGCTTTGTTTTCCATCAAATAAAAACATAGATATTATGCTCGTTGCCTCCCCTTCGTCATATCTAACCTTAGTCCGAAATAGACATGCTTCAACATCATGAACAAGAATAATTGGAACTTTGCTGTTGTTTATAAAGTTAAGCAAAAGTTCATGATCATAAAATTACAGACCTATGCTACATATAGTTTCGCCAAAAATTTTTGTGCTTCAAGCATGTTATTCAGAAGATTTTAACATACCGTGCACAATCTTAATTTCTAATAGCTGAACCAGTTTTCTTCAAAGGGACAGAAGGATTCAAAAACCGCCATAGAAAATGCAGCTTAAACTTATAGTCAATCATATCCTAATTTGTAAAATCATAGCTTCTTCAATCTTTCAAGTTATTGAAGCTTGCACAACTTACCAGCATCCATAAAAATTTCAATGTTGCATGAATTCCAATAATATCAATGTGAAGTAAATTTTCACATAAAAGCTAATTAGATGCCTTGACCACTGCCTCTAGAGTTCTGATTGGACTGTCATAATTTAATGGGCCTATTTTAAAAAATATTATTGTCCAAAAAAAACATATCAACTTCATTTTGAAAACACTAGAAAAGGTTAAGTTCCTATGACTTAAAAATGTCACACAGAAAAATTTTCACAAAGGATGAAATGAAAATTATAAGAATGAAAAAACTAACCTGTAAACCATATTGTTCTGCGTGATACTTGTTGTCTCCTTCAAGACGCTCGACTTCAACATACTTATCAAAGGAAGCATAAACATCACGACAACCTTTGACATCAAGTTGAAGGTCTAAAGAAGGTTCATAAGCAATTAGCAAGATTGTATATTCACGTTGTAAATCATAAATGCTCTTAAAGTTCCAAAAAATTACATATAAATTCATTTATAGTTACCATAAAATGACTCCTTCCGTCTAGATTTGTAATCAACATTAATGCACTCAATATAGTTCATGTGGTGACCTTCAAATAATTGTTGTATAGTGCCCTCAACAACAGTTCCCTGAAAAATATATATTGGCATGCAAATTTCAAAATCAAAGAGAAATGTTACATTATTGACCTCAAACCTTCATCTTATCTTCCAGCTTCTCACAAAGAACCCTATTAAGTTCTTGCACATCATGCTGCATGAATGAGTCATACGTATCCCATCCAAATGATTTTGTCAATTCTTTTGTAGCCACACTACTATCACTGTACTGAAGCTTATAAAATAAACTCTGAAGAGCCAAAGGGATGCTTCCAGAAGGAATATCATTCTCAGTCGTAGGCATATGATACACAGCCTAAAAGAAGAGATTACAGATATTATTTTTTCCAACAAATAGGTATCATTTACAGCGGATAAATCTCAGAATCGTACCTTTCTAAAATAAGGAATATGGTACAAAGTTTGAAGAAGAGAATTCATATAACAGGTGGCACCTTGATTCTTGAGACCAACATAACCTGTTTCCTTCTTTGAGTCATAAGTCCAATAATCAACCACCTTGCGAACAGCAACCTCAGCTTCAACTACCACTACATCATTTACAAGATAGCCTCTATGTGGGTCATACAGATCACTGAGAGGCATAAATGAAGTAAATCCCCAATCACTTTCCCGGGAATTAAATTGATGCTGAGTATCTGCCATATAAACAAAGTCAGTGATAACTGAAAGTATAAAAGAAAGGAAAATGATCTACTGTGAGATAGAAGAAAAAAAAGTACGCCTATAGAGGATAACTACTCAGTTAATAGCAAGAGATAAAAAACCATCAGGCACACTTTAAACCATGGTAACATCTAAGGGCAGAGCAAAGACAGGGGATGGCGAGCAAATGCTAATTATTATCATTTTTATTAATTAAAATAAAAGACATACGGTTTCAAAGTGAGTTAAAGATACTAAAGCTCGTTTGTGAAAAGTTACAACAGTAAGGTTAAACTGATTCAATCTGCAAGTAGTCTTCGGACTATGTCTTGCTCATTTCGATGATGGTTGAACATTGTCTAAATTACTGCCTTTCTTAAGAACTTGAACAGCCCTTTGGTGGCTACTTGTTTAGATGGTCAAGCCCAAAATGTTTTTGATGTTGAATCAAGCTTAAAATAATATCCTCACTTTCAAGTTAGACCAAATTTGCTCTGCTTGACATAATATCATCCTGATTTTATTTTATAAATTAAAGCTAGAAAAACAAAAGTGTTGCAAGAATAATGGAATTTTACACGGAGGACAGTGAGGCTTGTTGTGGCTAAAGTAGCAGAGTGGTATTAATCCTCTTAGTTAATAATTCAGTTAAAGTAAAAAAACAGGAATAATTTGACCATAAACATAATATTTAAAGAAATATTCATGTTAGCAACTTCACCCCATTAATATTATGTAGGACCACCTCTGGTACCATTAAAATGAAATATTTTGAACAGATGGCAGTGTTAATAAGTAAACAATACATCAAAATATCATCCAAACATAAACATCATAAATTAAAATACGCAAACACAAACCATAGACATAACATACAAATGCATATATAATGACAGCTCTGGAAAGCATAGTGCTGCAAGTAAATTTTCACACTATTTGCTCAGACAAAATAGTACACCGCCATGTGTTCCTGCATACATGTATCTGTTCCATGCATTTGCGTTTCAGTTTCAATTTTTAATGCAAACAAACACCTGGAACATGTACAACAAGTGTTTACCAATATCTGTTCAACATTCAACATGTTAAATCAGTTGTCCTCAGCAACTCTAGCAGCCTAACTCCCAAAATAACAAGTTGAATAAAAAAAAATGTGGTACATATCGTGGATCATAGGCACAATTCAGTTTAGAATTTTTAAGAACATGGCATATAAATTTTCTACAATTTTCAAGTGCTCGCACAAAATACTGCTGAAAACTAATATTAGCACTCCAAAATAAAATGCACATACCTTTTCTTATTGTATACTTGGAGTGCGCTTGATTTGTCACGGCAAGACTAAACTGTGCATATCTACTCCACCCATACGGCAAAGTAGCTGAATCAGCAACATCCAAGTACATGGACAGGTGATCGACATTGTTCCCCTTTGGAAATATCAAAATTCTCCTATCAATATAGTCAATGAAAAAGAATCAGAACATTCTTTTTCCTCTGTTACGATCAAAATGAGAACAGCAGGAACAAGACAAAAATTCAAAAAAGAAGAAAGTACCATTTATAGCCCCCAACGATGAAAATCTCAGAGTAATGCTTCTTAACGTTCAACCTTGAGAAATTCTCAATCGTCCACGTGAATCTGGATGACGAGGGGTCCTCCGACTGCTGATTCTCAGCAGTGCTGGTAGCTTCCGCTGGAACAACTAAAAAGAGAATAACAATGGCAAGAAACATATACAAAATTAAAACAAAGGACCACTTCTCATGCAAGCAATCATCAACTTCAACGATCGCGATCCGCGAAGAGCTCAATTACACATAACAATCCAGACTCACCTTCCATGGGCTGGGGCGCTTCAGGGAACTCTGAGTGGGGTACTAGCATCTCCTCTTCTTCCTTCTGAAAGAAAACAAGGACGAATCAGCCCTTAGATCCCGTAAAACCCCAGCCCCCACAGTACAATCGAAGCCCTAAAATCTAAGAGAGGGCGAAATAAATATCGATCAATCATGTTCACCGGGATCCCCAACGCTCGAGCAGAACGGGATTAAGGAGATTAGGTGGAGACCGCGAGGGTGTAAAAAGCAAATGTGCGGGATAGAAAGGAGATGAAGGCGAGAGGAACGCCATATACATACGTCGACGAGGGGTGGAGTCATCATAGTCATGGATGAGATGATAGAAGCAGCTGCTAAGAATCCGATCTGGTGAGAACGGGAACGAGGAGGCGGTGGCCCGGAGAAGGACGGGGCGGAGGGGTTCTGAGCAGCGATGGTCAGGGACAACGCCACCGAGTAAGGAATGTGGTTGTCGAAATCTGGCTTTTATACCGAGGGGTAGTTTCGAGACTTCGTGCATAAAGCGCCAGTGTCGTCGACATGGCTAATGTTCATTTGTTTCGCGGGTACACGTGTAAGGTTGAGCATAGGGTTTGGACATTCAAAATTTGTTATAAGATTTCTTACCATAGGCCTCTTTATTTTATTTATCAAATAAATGATTTTAATTTATAATTTTAGATAAATATTTTTTATTTTAATGTCATAACTACTAGGAAAATGTTGATATAATCACTTAATTATTGTGTACTTATATATGTAATACCTACACAATAATTTTTACATACGTCACATTTTCTTTATAAAAATATATATTTCAATTTTTAAAAATTGAAATAATAGTATTTATAATATGATATGAAAATTTTGGATAATATAAATGTAAATTTAAAATTTAAGTGTAAATATATACTAAGGAATTAAGTGTAATGCATGCAAATGTCCCTATTTTTTATTGTTTGAAATGTATACTTGGTAGAATAATTTTAAAACAAAAATAGGTTGTTTATTGCCATTTAATAAAAATCATATTTTTTATATTTAAAATAATGTAGTATTATATATTAAAAGCTAAAACACGTCACACGTACACACATACACGTGCATACACATCTATATAGTGCTTTTAGTGTCCACCAACACTGTCATTGTTGGGTCTCAAGCCTAAAATGTGAAAAGTTGAATATTGTGTTAGGTAGACGACAGGTGTAAAACTTGTCAAAAACTCGTGACATGAATCCTTTAGATTTTGTATAAATGTTAGGGTGTCCTTTAAAAGCGATGTGTTATATGACTTAAATACAATGAAAAGTATACAAGGGCTACTGCACTAGCACCCGGACATAGTTTTGAATAAGCACGGGTTCCCACATTACGGCGGGATGCGAGTTAAAAAGTTAGTCCATGAAACAAATATGAGGATATGATCTTGGAACAACAATACTCTCACACGTAAATTGGCACAATTAGTTGTTATTATGGTTCATAGAAAGATAAATATCTTTTGTATGCAACAAATTAAATGGGTTTAAGAAAAATTTAGGGAGATTAATAGATTAAATTTTAAACTTTGGCATTCTGGTAGGAGTCGCGCTAGAAATAGTGCAGGCATAATTACAGATAAGAGTTTGAAAGATAATGTTGTAAAAATAAATATAGTGAGATATAAAATTACAGCTCTTAAGGTTGTTATTGGTACTAAAATTTTTAATATTGTAAGTGCTCATGCTCCTCAAGTAAGTTTAGATAAATGTTTTGAATAAAACTTTTGGAATAACCTAAAAGAATTAATATAAGTGATATCTCTTAAAAAAAGGATTTTTTATTGGAGGATATTCAAATGAACATATTGGTAGAGTGACATAAAATTTCAAAAATATTAATAGCGGCTACGGTTTTGAAGTGATTAATGAAGAAAGTAAAGTGATATTAGATTTAACTGTAGCATATAATTTTATTATCTCTAATACTTTATTTAAGAAAAGAGATAAATTTATTATTACTTATAAGAATGAACTAATAAAAAACAAATTGATTATTTTCTTATAAGATAATAGATCGTCGAGATTGTAGAGATTGTAAGATTATAACAATTGAGAATTTAAGTGCTCAACATCAATTATTAGTTATGGATTTTAAGATTATGAATTGTAAAATAAAATTACTATAAATACTTGTCATAGAATAAGATGGAAACATCTAAAATAAATAAATAAATTTACTTTTGTGAGTAAACTTTAAAATTTCAATAACTGAGATGTTCATGAAGAGGAAAATTCTATGTAGGATAAAATAACAAATTTTATTAAACAGGTGGCAAGAGTTTAACTTGAAAAATTAAAAGATAAAGTTTTTATAAATAAAAATAGTTGTCGATGGAATAATTAAGTGCAAGAAAAGATAAACTACAAAATGTTGTGTTATAAAAATTTGTTTAAATTTAAAAATTTAGAGAATTGAGAAAAATATATGATTGCTCATATAGAGTCAAAGAGAACAATTTATTACGCTAAAAATTCTAACTTTAGTGATATTTATAATATATTGGATATAAATGAGGGTGAAAATATATGTATAAACAAGCCAAACAAAAAAGAATAAAAGTGAATATTTAACTCAAGTAAAGTGTATCAAAGATGAAAACCAAAAACTATTTTTCTTAGAGGAAGATATTCAACATAGTGAGTGAGCTATTTTGATAGACTTTTCAATGAAATTTCTAAAAATACGATCAACGTACTGATTTTAATATCGTTAATAATAATAAAATATTTATTTTTACAGTCACATTGGTAAAAAAAATGGTGAAGAGGCTTTAAAGAAAATTCAATGTGGAAAATCAGTATAACTTGATGATGTTCCAATTGAAGTGTTGAAATATTAAAAGATTTGAGAGTTTATTGGCTTACTAAACTCTTTCAAATTATTTTAAAAACTAAAACGATATTTGGGGGGTGGAAGAAGAGCATTTTGGTCCCCATTTTTAAGAATAAAGGGGATGCACAAAAGTATGTCAAGTATAGAGAATTTAAGTTGATGTGTCATACTTTAAAATTATGGGAGAGGGAGATTGAGCATAGGATAATACGTGTTGCAAAAATTTCTCATAATCAGTTTGGATTTATGTTGGGCACGTCTACTATGAAATATATACATTTATTTGGAAGGTTTGATGGAGAAGTACAGAGAAAATAAAGATGATCTACATATGATTTTTATTTATTTAGAAAAAGCTTACGATAAGGCTCCAAGAGAAGTCCATTGGAGAGTTTTAGAGAAGAGACGTTGATAAGAATTATATTCAAGTCGTTAAGGATATGTATATTAGTGTTGTTACCTGTGTTCAAACAGAAGAAGGATTGACCAAGTATTTTCCTTTTCAATTCGATGACATTAAGGATTGGCTTGAAACCTATATGGTTTTGCAGCTTTTGCTTTAGTTATGAATACTCTTACTGGACATTTATAGGAGGATGTGCCTTTGTGTATGCTTTTCACTAATGGTATATTTATTGTGGATAAGATTAGACAAAGAGTTTAGGAAAACCTTGAATTATGAATGTCTACATTGGAGCCTAAAGGCCTTTCTTTGAGTTGAACCAAAATTGAATACATAGAATGTAATTTTAGTAGTAATAGCTCTAGTGGTATAGTTTTAACTATAGGTGATCAAATGATTAAAAGGTGTGAATGTTTTCGATAACTCAGGTCTACTTTTCAAATTGTTTCAAATTGATGGTAATATATATGGGGATGCTATTAGTAGAATTCAATTTGGTTGGTTGAAGTGGAGGAATGCATTTGGCTTATTTTGTGATAAAGCATTATCGCTTAGATTTAAAGGAAAATCTTATAAGGTGGTGGTGAGAGCTGCAATGCTTATGGTGCAGAATATTGGCCTTTAAAAGAGAAGCATAAAACAAAGCTAAGTGTTATTTGTATGAGAATGCTTAGGTGGATGAGTGGTTCAACTCCTTGAGACAAAATGCAAAATGAATATGTTCGTGATAGGGTTGGTGTAGCTCCAAGATTAGAGAGAGTTTTCTTTGATGGTTCAACCACATTAAACTTTGACCATCTGATGATCCGATTAAGAGAGTGGATACTTTAGACCTGACTTATGCTAAGAAATGCAAAAGTAGACCTAAAAAAATTTATTTGTATTGTATAAAAAAGGATCTTAATTTATTAGAATTAAATGAAAATATGACACTCAATTTGATGCAAGGAAGAAAAATGATTCATGTAACTGACTCCACATAATGGGATAAAGGTTTGTTCTTGTCGTTGTTATTTTTTCTTATACTATCCACCACATAAATTTCTATAAAACACTACAATGAATAGTAGCCAAACGAGGGTGTAATGATAATATGAAAAATAAACAAAGTGAGAAAACTTCTCATACAAACCCTTAATGAGTTTGGTGAACTTCGCTCAAAAATTTGCTTTGTATCAACCACGGGTCAAGAAATATATCATGATTTTTTAGAATGTGTTTCACCTTTAAAGCCATTTTAGGCCGTAAGATTATTTGCACTACTCCATTTAAAATATGAAAATCAACCAATATTTTTTTCATTTTTTTCACTATTATTGTTAGCATGAAATATGATTTTGAAGACATTTGTTTGGAAGGAATTTGACTTTTTGGTTGTTTAGTTAAAACAAAACCAAATGCAAATTATTTAATCCATGAATTTTGAATTCACCCTTTTGTTAATTTTGTCAAATTTTGAAATCAACTAATTTAAGTTTGATTACACTAGCTCATCTTCCTCACTAATTACTAGCAGTCGTCACCCATTAACCATCGTCAGTTATTGCCATCTTGGTTGCACTCCCTTTATGGCCAAGTACTGCTCACAGCTACTACCACTGATCATTAGCGGCGCAACCACTGCTTGCCTTTATATTTTAAATATTGGTTATTTTTTGTATGTAATCAAACATAAAAAAAAATAAATCTCCTAAATTTCTTTTATAAGGAATCAAATAAAGCCATTCATTGTGGGCCCTTCAAGTTTACATAATTTTTTTTTATTTTTGTTCTTGCCCAATCCACCATTAAATATATATCATGTTAGGCATGGCTCATATACCGTATAAGGGACAGATTTTGGAGCAGAACAGAATATTTTGTCCAAATCATGGGAGTTTCCTTATGTGGGTTCGGGGTGAGGTAAAAAGGTAATTTGGTAATTACATATTGTACTACAGAGTTTTCTAAGGTTATAAATAGACATGTATGTAACCCTAGGTCTTATCCAATATTTTTTATTCTGTACTTTTTTTTTAATATTGAAAGAAAGCAGTCGCTCTGCTCCCAATGACATAGGCATCTTTGTCAAACTTCGTTAAATCTCTGTGTGTTCTTCTGGATTTGTGTCGATTATTATTTTTCTTCACTCTAATTTCTCAACAATTGTATCAGAGCAAGGTTCGAGGGCAGGGAATAAAAATTTTGGTCAGGCAAAAAGAGTTTGGCGGCTAGGGCTTTGGCGAGAGAAGTTTCACGACCAAGCAGCGATTTCGGTGCTTCAGCGACCAGATTTCACACTTTAAGTGTTTGAGAATCACGAGAGAAGGGTTCGTCATTGCGTTTGAGAATAGCTTGGCGCAGGGTTCAAAGGGGAGGATCGCGACAGATTCAGCGAGCAGAGAGCTTCACGGGACGGAGATTGGCTTCGGCAAAGGAAAGGGAAGGGCTTTCAGCAGAAGTTTGCGTGGCATCCAAGAGTCCGACGAGCTTTCCTGCGACAGGGAATTGGTGACCAGCGCGACCGAAAGAGGAGGATAATCTTAGATTTCTCTTTCGTTGGGGAAATATTTTTTTCCTGCTGGGTTTCGATTTCAGGGAAGGAAGAAATTGGAAGGGTCTGATTTATTTCCGATTGCGGGAGGAGGAATTGCGGAAAGGTTGGACTGATTTCCTTGTTGGGAGGTGATTTCGGAAGCTTCCGAATTTCTTTTGTCGGAGGCTGAGAAGCAGAAAATTTAGAAGAAGTTTTTTTATTTGATTTGATTTCATTTCCTGGTGGCGGAAGATTGGTTTTCCAATTTGTTTATGTGTTGGTTCCTGGAAGCGGGATACTGGTTTCCTGAAGTGGAAGATTGGTTTCCTATACCGGTGGCGGCAAAATATTCCTTTGATTGTATTTTCTTTGTTGGGGATATTTCTTGGTGGTGCACGTTGTGCTATTCCAGGATGCGGAAGCAGGGAACAGGTGAAGGATTTTGAAGGAATTTTCAGGAAAAAAGTTCGTTGCATGATTAATTTTCATATTGCAATTTTTGGTGCAAAATTTGAGTTGGTGAAGTTTGATGAAACTAGTAACTTCGGATTGTGGCAAACAAGAGCAAAAGATTTGTTAGCGCAACAGGGAATCTTGAAAGTTTTACGGGTAGCAAAACCAGATGTCATGGAGGATGAAGATTGAGAAGAATTGCAACAACGAGTGACAACAACTATACGCCTATGTTTGGCAAATGAAGTTATGTATCACGTGATGAATCTAAATCTCCAGGGAAGGTATAGAAGAAATTGAAAACTCAATTTATGGCTAAATTTCTGAAGAATAAATTGTATCTGAAGTAAAAGTTGTATGGGCTGAAGATGCAAGAAGATTCTCATCTGGCACAGCATGTTAATGACTTCAATCAAATAATCACAGACCTGTCACAGCTTGATGTCAATATTGAGGATGAAGATCGAGCGATGATTTTGTTGTGTGCATTACTTTCTTCCTATGAACACCTGATGAATACTTTTACATATGGAAAGAAACTATCAAAGTTGATGAGATTACTGTAGCATTGCTGGCTCACAACCAGCGGAAGTAGAATGCAGGGGAAAGCTCTCATGGAGACAGTTTATATGTGAAGGGTAATCAAGATTGTGGAAGGAAGAAAGAGAAGGAGGGTTCTAGAAGGCAAAATTTCATATCAAAGTCGAAAGGTAAAAAGACAATTCATTACTACAATTGCAAGGAGCTAGGTCATATGAAGAGAGATTGTCCAAAGCTCAAGAAGCAGACTGGGGAGAAAGGTGATGGATCATCAAAGTCTGTAAATGTAGTGCAGAGTGACAATTCAGATTCAGTGATGGCGATATGGTCTCAGTTTCATCAACTCAGTTCACGGATGCATGGATTCTTGATTCGGGATGCTCTTATCACATAACACCTAACAGTGAGTGGTTTATTTCATACAGCTCAACTAATTCTGGCTCAGTTTATCTAGGTGATGATAGATGTTGCAATATTGTTGGTATTGGAGAAGTCAGAATTAAGATGTATGATGGCACAGTTAGAACATTATGTGATGTCAGACATATTTCAGATATGAAGAAGAATTTCATTTCCTTGGGCACTTTACATAGAAATGGTTTTATTCCTAAGGCATATGAGGATAAGGAAAGGAAACCATCAGAATTGTTAACCATCAGAATTGTTAAAAGTGCACTGATTGTGATGAAATGAAAGTTAACTGCAGGTAATATCTATAAACTGTTGGGGGGTATAGTTATAGGTGAAGTTCTTTCTGTGAAGTCAAATGATGATATTAAAAAGCTATGGCATATGCGTCTGAGTCATCTCAGTGAACGTGGGATGACAGAATGACATAAAAGAAATTTGTTGCATGGTGTTAAAAGTTGCAAGCTCGATCTTTGTAAGTTTTGTGTTCTTGGAAAACAGACTAGAGTCAGTTTTATGACTCAAAAATATAAAACTGAAGGTATTCTTGATTATGTGCATTTTGATATATGGGTTCCTACGAGGGAATCGTCATTGGGAGGATCTCAGTATTTTGTTACCTTTATTGATGATTTCTCCAGGAAAGTTTGGGTTTATTACTTGAAGCAGAAATCTGAAATCTTCTCTAAATTCAAGCTGTGGAAAGCTGAGATGGAGAACCAAACTAGTAAAAAGATCAAGTATTTGAGGTCCGATAATGGCACAGAGTACACATATTTGTAGTTTCTGAAGTTCTGTGAGGAGCATGGGATTCAGAGACATTTTTCAGCGCGCAAGGCGCCACAGTAGAATAGTGTGGCAAAAAGGATGAACGTGTCCTTAACTGAAAGGGCAAGATGCTTGAGAGTGAATGCATGGCTTCCTAAGAGTCTCTGACCAGAGGCTGTAAATATGACACGTTATCTCATCAATAGATCACCTTGGGCATTGTTGGGTGGCAAGGTCACAGAACAAGTGTTGACAGATAATCCAGTTAAATTTGATCATTTACGGATTTTTGGTTTTTTAGCTTATGTGCATGTACTTGGAGATGAAAGATCAAAAATTGATGTAAAATCCAAGAAGTGTATCTTTCTGGGCTATAAGAAAGATATGAAAGGATACAAGTTTTGAGATCTAATTACAAAGAAGATGGTGATCAGCAGATATGCAGTTTTTGATGAACAGTCCATATTACAACAGAATCAAGATAAGGTGCAAGGGAAGAGTTCCATTTTAGATGCAGTGCAGATGGATTTAGAACAACATCTAGAAACAATTGAGAGAGTTGAAGGTTCAAATCTAACACTTAGTAATTCCATTCCAAATTATCTACAAAATTATAATATAGCCAGGGACAGACATAAACGCACCAATATAAGACTTCCTAGCAGATTGAGTTATGAAGAATTGGTCTCTTGTGCACTTCTCATCAGCAACAATGATCCAACCACTTTTCAAGGAGCTATCACTAGTTAGGAGAAAGAGAAATGGATGGGTGCAATGGTTGAGGAGATGGAGTCTTTGCAGAAAAATCGCACATGGGGGCTAGTTCAGCTTCCTGAGGGAAAAAAAGGCTATTGGGTGCAAGTGGGTGTACAAAAGGAAACCTGCAGTATCAGAAAAAAGAAGGGGAAAAGTTCAAGGCTCGACTGATATCAAAGGAATTTTCACAGTAGAATATGATAGATTATGATGAAATCTTTTCTCCTTTAGTCAGACATACTTCAATCAGGGCAGTGCTTGCATTAGTAGATATTTGGGATTTGCATTTGGAGCATATGGATGTTAAAAAAAATTTCTTGCATGGTGATTGATTTGGAGGAGCAGATTTACAGGAGCAGATTTACATGGAGCAGCCAGAAGAGTTCACTCAACCTGGACAAGACATATGATTTGCAGGTTAAAGAAATCGTTGTATGGGTTGAAACAATCGTTACATGGGTTGAAACAGTAGCAATAGTAGTACTTTCTCCTAACTCCTACATGATTCAGATTGGCTACAAGAGATGTGAGTATGATTGTTGTGTTTGCGTGAAGAGCCTTGAGGATCGTTCTATTATTTTTCTGTTACTGTATGTTGATGATATACTGATTGCTGCAAAGAATATGAATGATGTCTGTGGTTTGAAAGTTTTATTGAGCCAGGAATTCCAGGAATTTGAAATTTGACATGAAAAACTTGGGTCCTACGAAGAAGATTCTTGGAGGGGAGATTCATCGAGATAGAGGCTCAAGACGGTTATGTTTATCTCAACGAGACTATGTTAAGAAAGTGTTGGACAGGTTTGAGATGAGCAATGTAAAGCCTGTAAGCACTCCATTGGCAAATCATTTTAAGCTTTCTTCAGAACAGTGTCCCAAGACATATACAAAAATCAAATACATGGCAAAGGTTCCTTATGTCAGCACAGTTGGCTGCTTGATGTATGCAATTGTATGTACTCATCTGATTTGGCCCATGTTGTTAGTCAAGTCTGCAAATACATGGTTAAATATGGAAGGTAACATTGGGAAGCATTCAAGTGGATTTTCAGGTATCTGAAGGGTACTGCATGACATGAAATTATTTTTGACAGTAAGAAAAATGATCCTTCAGTTGTGGGGTATGTTGATTTAGACTATGTAGGTGATTTGGATGGTAGGAGGTTTACAACTGAGTATGTTTTTACCCTTGGTGGAGGGTCTATATATTGGAAATCAATAATTCAGTCTATTGTGGCATTATCTACAACTGAAGCTGAGTACATGACGGTAGTTGAAGCTACAAAAGAAGCCTTATAGCTTGCTAGGCTAGTAAAGGAACTGAGCGTTGAGTAAGGTGGAGTTCGGTTGCATTGTGACAGTCAGAGTGCTATTTATCTGGCTACAAACTAGGTGGACCATGCAAGAACCAAGCACATTGATGTCATGTATCACAAGATCAGAGAATTGATTGCTTCTGGTGAGACACTGTTGCAGAAGGTTCATACTGATGAAAATGCAGCTGATTTGTTGACCAAGTCAGTTACTATCAACAAGTTCTTGCATTGCTTGGACTTGTTGAATGTTTGCAGTTGCTAGAGAAGCATGGTGACCCAACCCACTTCTGGTATGTAAGAAACTCCATGATGTATTCCTCCTAAGGAGCTGAATATTTTCCAAGGTAGAGATTTGTTAGGTATGACTCATATACCATATATGGGACAGATGCTGGAGCAAAGCGGAGTGGAGCGGAGCAGAAGATTCTGTCCAAATCGGGGGAGTTTTCTTATGTGGGTTGGGGATGAGGTACATGGGTAAGTTGGTAATTACATATTATACTCCAGGGTTTTGTAGGGTTATAAATAGACATGTATGTAGCCCTAAGTCTTATCCCATATTTTGTATTTTGTACTCTTTTCTGAATATTGAAAGAAAGTCGCCGCTCTGCTCCCGAGGACGTAGGCATCTTTGTCAAACCTCGTTAAATCTCTATATGTGTTCTTCTGGATTTATTACTATTTTTCTTTGCCCTAATTTCTCAACATATCAACTATGATCATATTTATACCCAAAATAAAGATTCAAAAGCAAACATTTCCACATCATCAAGAAGTAAATATATTAATTCTATTTCGTTTATACCTTCACATACAAAATTAAATATACCACAACAAAATATAGTATATGAACAGTTAAAAAAATGATACAGTTGTATTGGTGTGAACATTAAGGTCAGTAGGCTGTATCAAAATTACATTAGAATTCAATTCATTGAAATAAAAGTAAAAACGTGCAAGTAAGTTATCATATATAATAAAATTGGTAAATGCATGTTGCAAGAATACATGAAATTAATAGTAGGTGTCAAGCGCAAATGACATTAAAAAATTTATATGACAGACATAGTCTTAAGGTGATTAGATTATTTTAGAATAAGCCTCAGTCATGTGTGAAAAATGTACATAAATAAGAGAATGTTACATGAATTATAATCAACAGAGATTAAGGAGAAGAAAGTAGTGCAAGGAGGAGAAGCTTTAAAACAAGCAGAGAAAAGAGGGAAGTTAGTAAACAATGAGTGTTCAACTAGGGCAAGAGAATTCTTTTTTGCGTTGGGTGGTTCGATCATTTATTACATTATAGTAGGGATTTTATAGCAATAAAATTCATGAAAAATAACAACTTTAATTGAAAAAGCTTCTAATTTTTTAGAACTGTTATTTTATTTGTCTTGTAATAGTAAAAATTTGAGAGAAACTTGGCGGTAGTGTTTCTAGAAAATTAAATCATAAGAAAATAGGCTGATAATGATTGATGATTCCATCGGAACTAGAACATCTTATATTAGTAAATATTTTGAGGATCGCTTCATAAGATGCATGCTTACCTCCATGATTAAAACCTCCATCAATTTTTACCACTAAAAAATGCTTAAGTTTAGTCTGACATGTTGATCATTTTTTAAGGCTAATTTTGTTTATACCTTAATTTTATCTTGATTGCTCAACTTACTCTAATAGATCATAAGTGGCTTACTGGATTGTTGTAGCATTACTTTAGTAAGTCAATTGTTAAATTCAACTTATCCTTGTAGGTCTCATAACCTCTAGTATTTTAATTAAATATAAACTAATTTTAGTATTTGTTGATATAAAATTATTCAAATACAACTTTGATAGCTTAGACTTTAATTCATAAGCTGTGACTAAAAAGTCTTATAATTGTTTGTGGTTTACCAAATTTTCTTAGAACCCCAAGCCCCCTTCTTTTTTAAATGTGGATCCCCCATTTGATTCATATGACCAAAACATAAAGTCTTCTATTTACTTTTAATCACATTATTCTACTTAAAAGGAAATTTAAATGACTTTACCTCATAAGAAAAAGAGCTAATAATAATAGAACAAAAGATAAGAGACAATGTCGCCATACCGTGCAAGCAAAAGAGATAAAAGAAGAGTGAGATAAAGGAGGGAGGGACAGACAACAAGAGAGAACATGGGATGTAAGTTAAATGGGCCATAGAAAAAAAAAAGTAAAGTGAGTGAAGGAGAGGCGTAAGGATGGATTGTGAGAAGAAAACTGAGCGATGTTGAGATAAAAAATACAGTGAGCTTGGTAGAGTGAAGATTGGGAAAGAGCCAATTTTATAAGCTAGCAATGAATAACTTGTGATTTTTTTGTTTATTTTTTTTGTTTATAACTTAAAAAAAAACATGTAATCATGAGTATGTCCATCATGACTAACTAATGGATTTTTATGCATAATTCCATTAATTATTATTGAAAAAAAAAATCACCACAAGTGTCCATTAGTAATGACTTTTTTTCTTGTATTGATATGTCCAAAAAATTATTTTCAACATACATAACATGCTTGAATGTGGGTGCTTGGTAAAAGTTCAAAGTAGTCTATTTTTATTTGAATGAGGTTCAAATCAGATTCAAACCATTTTCTATTAAAGTTTGGACCCATGATCAACAAGTAATGTTCAGATCCATTTACTCTCTCTCAATCTCTCTCCCTTTAGTGTTGTATCTTAAGCCGTGTGCCCACAAATAAATTAGAATCCAACACAAAAATTATAATATTTTTGTATTAAAAAATTTTTGTCCTCTCAAATATTTATGGCCATTATTAAACCACTCTAGGAATATGCTACTTCAAGAAAAAAGATTTTATGTAGTGTTTATTTATTAAATGGACCATAGTTACGAAAAAAAAAATCATAAATTTACATGCATACATCCAAGCAAAATATTACAAGAATAAAGAGTGAAATCATATCAGCCAATTCTCTTTATAAAAAGATACGTTATATATGTTTATTAAATACGAGAGATTTTTGTTTGATAGTAGAGGAGGTGAGAAAGTATCGAAAGTTATGTTCGTAAAAGGCCGCCAATATGTCACAAAATCTCATCATCTCAAACGAACAATACTTACCATGTAATGTTTTTCATCATCATCGAGTAAATATATTAACATGACTCACTATGAATACACATTTTAAACACACACACACACACATAAATATATATATATATATATATGGATTAAATCATGCAAAATTCATGCAAGTATCAATACATGGTCATAATTTCTTAAATTTATGCTAAATATTAAAGTCGGAGAATTTATAAAACTTTGGAAGATTTATATACATATGACTCAATTCCTATGTATGTCCGTTATGATACATAAACTTCAAATTTTACATATAAGTCACCATACTTATGCATGAAGATGTGTATTTTACATTTTAAAAGTTTAGGGTAATTTGATAATTTTCACGTGATATGAAAGATTTAGGCGATATAAATGTAATGAAGTAAAGTTTTAATATTAGATATGGAAATACATAAGAATTAGATGGTATGTATGTAGATGCCCCTATTTTTTTTATTACCAAGCTCTTAATAGATAAATAGAATGGGGCATTCTTCTTCAAGGACAAACAACAACAACAAAGCCTTAACCCACTACGTGGGGTCGGCTACATGAATCTTTTTTCTCCATTGCGTCCTATTTAGTGTCATATTTTCATTTAGTTCTAATAAATTAAGATCATTTTTTATACAATAAGCCCAAGTCTTCCGAGGTCTACCTCTGCCTTTCTTAACACAACGAATCTAAAACATCAACTCTCCTGATCGGATTCTTCTTCAAGGACATTGTCTCACAATAAATAATATCCATCTCTTCATTCCCTTGGCTGTGTTTTCTCCCATACATGCCTTTTTGGTGGGCATTTAAGAAGGCATCCTCGTCTTTAATGACAAAAACCATATTTACAGAAGTAGCATTACGTTTATTATAGTTAAAGAGAATATTATATACAATGAGGCATATACAACCTAAGCTTTTGCAAATCATATTTGTATGTACATTCCAAAAAAAAATTCTCTAGGTTTATAATATTGAAGTTCTTGTCCCCTATAAAGAAGTTATCAAGTAGTGATCTAGTCTTGTGCTTCTTTTGAAACCCATCATAACATGAGAATTCACCAAAATATAATCTAGTGACTAAAGTGAATTTAGTTATTTAAAATTATATATTTTTTTCCTGTAATATTAAATATAATAGAGTATTTTTCATTCTTAGTGCATAATAATCTTTAATAATAATTGATGAATTAGGGTTTCAAAGATTGTCTGATGGCAACTCTAAGAAATTGAATTGAAGTGAACATATGAACTTTGATAATCAGTTCATTAGCCTAAATATACTAATTTTTTCATCACACCTTCAACTTTGAAAGTAACTCACACAATGTAATGCTTCTTAATTAGTATGGTTATGTAGGTATCAACATATATAGCAAAATAATTCAAAATAATTAAAGCTAATTGTAAAATGATCAAAAAAATTTATTAAATGATATTTAAATAATTTTCAAAAGATGATCAAACCTTTGTTAGAGTATATATGAATTATGATAAAAAAAAATCAAATTTGTTTTAAGGTTTATTGAAATATGATTAAAAAAAGGTTGAATTATTTTTCAATAATGATGAAACATTATTTAAATTATAATTAAACAATGATCAAACACTGCATGATTTTTATTTGAGACTTTGTCTTTGAGTATTGACCAAATAATTTTTGAAAAATGATTGAATTATCTTAAAAAAAAAAGTCATTAAACAATCTTTAAATGACAGTCAAATTGCGGTCGAACAACACTCAAAAAAGTTGAGAACCATCGCCGAGCATCTTTGAATAATGATCAAGTAATGACCAAATCATTTTTCAATAATAATCATATAATATTAAAACAACATTTAATGATAATCAAATAATAATTGAACAACCATCAACTTATATTTGACTACAATTGAGCTATATTTGACCATTATTCAATCATTTCTTTAAAAACAAACTAAAAATGTTTGCATCATCTTTAAATCATCTTATATTAGGATCAATCTATTTTCAATTATATTTTGATAATTACTTGGTCATCATTTGAATAACTTCCTAACAAATAATTTGTTATTCACCAGTGCTTTAGGCTTAAGGTATATGTAGTGATGTTTTAGATATAAAAATTTGAGTGCAACTATCACATTCAATCACAAATAATTCAAATGAGTAATATCATCAACATTTACAAGTACGTCACAGTTGTGAAATGTTTCCATAACAAGAACACAAACACACACACACACACACACACTGAGGAAGGGAGGGATCAAGGAGCTTTTATAATCTAAAGGCTGTGAAATTTCTCAATGATGGTTTTGATTAATTATTAAATAATAAATATTTTGTTATAAAAGAAGGCATATTTTTCCAATAAAATTAAAAATTGAAATGGTTGACCAATTTTACTTATTTCAGAGCATGCACAGTTAAACCAAATGAAATTAAGATTCTCCTATATTTAGAAAGAATTCTTAGTCAGAGAAGGACACAGACACTTAGACACACACACACACACACACTATATATATATATATATATATATATATATATATATATATATACATATATATAATTTCTCAATATTTGAGAACAATTACGTTATAACTCTACTTTAATATCATAAAAACACAATATAAATAATAAGGGACAACAATGTTGTTGTGGAAAATCTTAATAAAGGGAAAATCATGGGACTAACCCAATTAGAGCAATCTGCAATATATTTCAAATTACATAATTTCACTCTCCTCTTTATTTAAGAAAGATGGAGTTAAAGAGTTCTAAATGAGTTGCAAAGATAATATAATAATAAACTAAAAACGATAATTGGGATATAATGGTTATAAGATCATAGCTGGCCAACAACAACCTTCAAAGGTGGTTGGTAGTAAATATCAGTGGTCCTCGGCCTTAATTTTTCTCCAAGATTATGGATTTAAATCATAGATTTCTCCTTCATGTTAAAAATAGGGTATTATTTCTAAAAATTTGAGAAGGATATTTTGATAAATTTAGCCAAAATTCTAAAGTACTAAATTGGATTGTCTTTCTTAGTTTCTTTGATCATAATTTTTTTTTAGTATTTAAGCGTCATAAGGATTTTTTGTATGAATGATCATAGGTTTATTAGATTCCTGTTGAGTTACTTAATTTAGTTATAAGCATACCAAATTTGGATCTCATTAAGCTCTTCTATTAATGCTTCAAATGTTCTAATTACATTTCAAGTGCTTGATTTGGGCTCATTTAGACTTAGATTGGGCTGCATTTAGTGTTGTCAAATTCATCTCCTTTAGACATTTAGTTTAACTATAATTTGCTAAAATTGGCAAGCAAATGAACATACATTTATTTTTAAAACATTATAATTAAAAAAATTGTATCAAGATTTAGATTTAGCTAGATGATTTTTTGTATGATATTATTAACCTCATTTTTATGAGATTGATACAACTTTCTCTCTATTAGAATTCATTCTTAATATAGGAGCTATTTTATAGGTTTCTTCAACAAGCTCTCTTTGTTATTAGGTTATGGTTATGCAAAATCCAAATTTAAATCCAACAATTTCCCTTAGTTCACCATGAACTTAGATTGATTCCTAAATCGTCTAAATGAAGATAAGTTGGTCACAATCAGGTCATCAAAAACCTCAAATCAAGCTAAACTCTCTTATAGGACCCAAGGTACTCCAAAGTCTTTGGGTTCATCCTAGAAGCCTTGAGGCCATTCCTTGACTTGCACCTGTGTTAATATGACTTTGTTAAATCTGATGTACAGACGACGAAGCGACATGGTGTGATCAGTTCCTTCATCAGGACATAACATTTTCTCCAATCAAAGAGAGCTTTCGACATAACTGTTAGTTTTCTTCCCTTCAATTTGTCATATTTTAGATGAATTAAACATTGAATGCATGTAAAAAAAAAACATTATATTTATTTTAAACCTATTGTTCAATATAATGTGTTTATATTACACTATTTTTTTTTTGTAAATTCAATTAAATTTTAATCTATTCTTCTATAATTTATATTAAAATATTTTGTCTTGGTTTTTCGTTAAAAAATGCATTTGATCAAATATATATTATTGATTATTATTTTTACATTGACTAGTTTATATCAAGTCATTGTATTTGTTTTGGCTGAAGTTTTTTTTTTAATATTCGATTTTGTCTCATTTAAGTAATTAAGTAATCAACAACTAATAAATGAAATGATTTATAAATGAGATGACTCAAATTTTTTATCATATCTTAGTGTTAGGTCAAGGCCTTTGGCACTTAAGATAAAAGAAAAAATAAAAAATGGAAAATTCCAAAAACACAACTCAGCCCGAGTAAAGAGATTATCTCTGTATATTCTGAATGAGTCACAAGGTTGAGCTAGTCATTAATTAAACCTCTTAAATGCTAATTCACATTTATGAATGCAGCTAATCCTAAGCATATAGTCAAAAAATGTCCCTTAAGGATATATAAACCATATGAATATTGAATAGGGGTGTAAGACTCGTTTATATTTCGAGCTCAAAAAGTGTGTTCGTGTTCGGCTCGTTTGCTTAACGAGTCGAACCGAACACAAGCTGTTCACGAACAAATAGTTCTTTTAACTACCCTAATCATGTAGCCATAAAACAATAAGAGTTTGAACAAGATTTAAAAATTATTATTCTATTTTCTTAATCAATATTTTAATTGATTATAAATCTTTGTAGCCTTGTAGTCAATTAGATTTTTTAAAAATACTACTATATATATATATATATATATATAAGTTTATTTACCTTAATTTTATTTAAAAGAATTCCTGTTCTAAAACATTAACTTATCAAACAAAATAAACGAGCCGAACACGAGCTTCTTAACGAGCCGAACATGAGCTGTTCGCAAACTGAGCCATTTTGACAACCCTAATATTGACCTGCCTCAAAGAATAAACTGCTTCATTTGGATAATAATTATTGAATCATAATCTCTTTTGGAGTTAACCGTACGAAATTAAAATACAAGCATTCTTTCATATCAGAAGTGTCTTCAAATGTAGTTGATGTAGCAACATGTAATTAAGAAAGGATGAACCGAGTATTGCTAGTGTTGACCTTTGTTATTATCTTACGATCAGATTTGTTATTCATATTTTTGCTCGGCAATCTTCTTAGGTTGGGATAAGGTTGATTAATTTCAAAGCAATCCCTATGTATTATTATAATAACAAAGGTCAATATCAAATCACTTGCTCCACACAATCATTTGAGACATACCACATAGCTATCTATGTTGGTGACATAACTACATCTAATCAATAAATAGAGACATAGTATTATGTTAATATAGTTATGACAACAGAATAAGATCCAGATATACCTTTTCTAAACAGTGTTTAAAGTCCAATGTAATTAAGCAGCATAATGGTGCAAAATATTTTATAAATACTCGTACGCTACACATTATTTATACACTATTATTTTATGGGCAAATTTATAAAATTCGTGCTACTATTTAGAGAACTATAACCTCTAAAAAAATTTCGAGATGCCTCTCTTATAACATTTATTGATGAAGTAGAAAAATAAAAGGAAAAACCAATGTTTTTTTTTATTAGAGTTGATATCATCTTATTTTCTCAAGATATTTCACTTAAATTTCTCTCAGCTCTCTTTAATTTGTCTAATTTTAGAAGCCAAATAACATTATAACACGTGGGCCATTGAAATGGTGGGTGACAAAAAGGATAACATATAAACATTTTATTTTCATGAATACATGATATAAATCATTCGTTCAAAGTTATTATATGTAATTGATTGTATATTCAGACGACAGACTTAATATAATCACATATCTAGATGACGATATTAATAAAGAAAATTCCTGTCCAGACTCCAGATGTAGCTCTATGTGTGGACTCCAATAATATGCCATCACGTGTGCTACATCGTGAAGATTAATTAAGGAATATTGAAGTTGAACCATGAATGTTATTTCATGTTTATTGAAGAGAAACTCATATATTTAACTTCAATAATTTTAAAATAATCCAGAAATTACTTCAAAATAAACTCTGCGGCTTTACTTCAATACCCTAAAATAACACTGCAAATATTATTTCAAAATTATTGAATTAGAATATATGAATTTATTTTTAATAATTCTGAAATAACATTTTCAGTATTATTTCAATGCTATTGAAGTAAAGCCGCAGAGTTTATTTCGATGTTATTTCGAATTATAGAGGAGTTCGTAGTTACACTTTAATAGTTTTTTAGATGAGCTCAATATAGAACACATGAATGTATATTACTGAGTCTGCACTCAAAACTACACCCAGAGTTTGAACAGAAAAATTTTCCGTTGACATGCATTCAATCAAGGGGTTGAGGGCTGAGGCCTTGGGTTCTGAGTAATTCCACCAGTTTCAGCCGCTCGTCCGTTTCCTTTATAGTTCCTCGGGACATTTCCCAAAACGCCCTTCCCTCGCTCCCAAATCTCCGCTTCACCGCCATTTCCTCCACCGCTGCATTCGCCATGGTGGAGGACGAGCATCCTAGCGGGCCGGCGCATGTAAAAGGGGTTTCCCTCGTTCTCCATCCTCATTAATTCCCATCCGTTAGGGGCTAGGGTTTTTGGAGGCCTTGCAGAGCCACTCCACACTGGTTTATACAGAAAAAAGAGCTTGTTTTTTGTTGGTTTTTTTCTCCGGCTTTGTGGCAACTCGATCCGATCGGACATGTCCGACGACATCGTCATGCATTTAGCATCGAACTCGAACTCCTCGGACCCGACGCTTCCATCTAAACTTGCAAAATTGGAGGCCCGGATGGCCGGCAAGAGCTCTTCTTCACCATTGATGCAGCCGGGGTGGCAGCCAGCTTCTACGGCGAAATACGGTGGCGCAGTGGACTTCCAGGCTTCGTCGTTATCAAGTGATTCAGACGATGATGTCAGTTAGTTATTTGTTTATTTGGTTATTTGTTTTGAATTGTGCGATAGACGAGTAGTATCATGTTCTGGATGTTCTATCTTGATTCCGTGCTGATATTGAGATGAGCGATTTTAATTCTCTGCTTCCAATTAAAACCTGAAATGGTAGTCGTTTTAGGAGTATTGCGAGTCGGGGCTGATGTGGAATTATTGCTCATATCTGAAGCTATGATTTTATGAGAATGGAGTTACATTTCCTCCGTAAGGGGTTAAATCCTTGCAGCTGGAACTGATCAATTAGTTTGTTCTTGTCGTGAGTGAATATATTTCCATTTATCGAGGCAAAAGTAATGTAGATTACCTTGCGATTAGTTGAGCTGGGATGCCTTGCTAATATTGGATGTGCTTATTTGTACAGAGTGGTGGAGCTTACTTGATACAAAGAAACTTTCAAAAGCGGCAAAGAACTTTAGATGATGAACATGCATTAGTTTGTTCTGAGGTTAGTTGATTATGATATTATGCCTGTAAACTTCTTAACAATGCTCGGTTCTACAATGTATTTATGTGTTGGGACATCTGAATTATGGTCATTTTTTGGCTTTGAAGATAGGGAAATTCATATTAAATGTTCAGCATGCTTTGTCGATGCACCTTATCAGAAAGTGTCGTTTATTTTTGGTTTCAATGCACTATTTCCTGCTTCTATTATTTCTCTCTTACATTTTTTCTTCTAGTCCAGTGGTAAGAAGAATCCTACATCTTTTTTGTTGTTCAAAAACCTTTTGGTAATTGAGAAGGCATCCCTCTGATGTATTATTTGGGAGATGGGGGTGATAGTTTGTTCTTGAGGGAGGTCTTGAATGAAGAAGTAGAATAATTTCACACTATTTCTCTTGAAATTCTTTATTTTTATTGATAAAAACTTATCCTATATTTTTTTTGTTGTTCAAAAACCTTATGTTAATTGGAAAGGCTTCTCTTTTTTACCTTTTGCGGGAAATGAAGATGAGAATTTTCTCCCGAGGGAGTCCTTGAATGAAGAAGGGGAACTTTATGTGCGAGTGGGTAATTTCAATCTGAGTAATTTTGCTTGCCATATTTCATCAAGTTTTTCCGATTGGGTGGAACTTTATTAGAATATATATAGCAAAGATAATGATTTAATCTAAGAGGGATCATCACTATAGGGAATGGAAAGGAAGACAATAAGTCTCTATATCATAATTGCCTTTCTATGGATTGCAAAAGAGATAACTGGTGGCATTATAACATTATAATCTGCTCTTTATTGAAATGCTTGTTGCTAGAAGTGGAGCTTACCTAGTCTTATATTATCATTGATTTTGAAAGGCCCTCTTCACAATAGTTTTGATTGCCTAGTCCTTTGGATTTTTTTTTTATGGCTTATGAGTGTGTGGGAGGGGCTTGAGAAGGTTGCTGATATATTGGACAAAGGCAAGCAAAAGCTCTGCCCGAGGAGGGAGGTACACTATATTTTCTTTTTTCATCCTTCTATATGTATTTATGATATGCATTTGCTATGAAAATTATTAGGGAGCAATGGATGGAAAGATAAAAGTTACCGAAGCAACTGAAGTTAGAAGCACCTTTGATGATGACTCTAAGAAGAGGAGGCAAGGTCGGGGTCGAGGTCGCTCTACCACAGGCAGGAGACATGGTTCCAAGGCTTGTGATCAAACACGGTCTATGTCTTCATCATCCATGCCACTGTCCAATGGCCATATTGAGATGGCAGCACAAAAGGTGTTTATAATATTAATATTAATGCAATTCTTATTCTTTAAAATGTAAAGTTTATTTTGGTAGTTGCCATCAAGAGCACTGATTTTAGTGTTTTCATACCCTGAATAAGCAATTTATTGGAGCATCATCGTTTATGTTTCATTCTGGTTTCTCTAAAATGCAGCCTACCCTTCCAACCGACAACCCTAGATTTTATATTTTGTATGCAGCCTACCCTTTCTTGTACATTCATTTTGTCATAACTCTTTATTTTTTGGCAAAATTGTAATGCTGAATGCCACAGCTTTGTGATTGAAATGCACATTTTTGAGAACCCTACAGATCTATTAATAAGCCGAGCCATGCGTTTAACCATCTCAGATTAATTCCTTGATGAAATTTGGAAGGCATTTAGCATGGTTGCTTGATGATTTAGTGAGTTGTCTTGCAAAACCATTGATTATTGTTCTTTTCTGTTAACCGTTCGCATGATTGATTATTTTCAGTAGGACCTATATTTTTATTGAAGTTCTATTTGATTATTTGGGGGCTACGTATTTACGGAACCAACTGATTTTATTATTTTTATGTAAATGTTAGTGTAATTAAGGATAATGATTATCAGTCATATCTGGCTGTGTAAATGCATAGAAGATCTTTATGTGGTTTTTATTGTTCTTGAGAAGATATATAATTGAGTAACACGAGAATTGCCTTGGCATACATCAACAAAAAAGTGTGTCATAGCTATGAATTTATTTAAAATATATATGATGAAGTACTGACCAATATTAGAAGTAGCCGTGGAATGACTTCTGCTTTTCTTTTTTTTTTTCAATTGTCATAGGATTGTATAAACAATCAATGTTAAGTCTTTTTCTAATTGGGTATGTGGATTATTTTAAAGGATTTGCCAAGATGTCATATTTCTAATCAATGTGTCTTCTATTTAAAAATGTAAAAAGGTTGAACAATTAACAAAATTCTTAAAAGATAGAAGACTTATAGTTAGTGGACTAAAAATGGAGGTATGAGTTGCATATTCGTGGGTGCAATATAAAAAATTATCAATGAATTTTCTTAAAAAAAGTTATCTTGGTGTGACATTTTTAGGTATATTGAATCTTTTATATGGAATAATGTGATTTAGATTATCATATAACTTTTAGAGTTAGGATTCAACAATTAAAATAGAAAATGCTTAAGAGTATCATGCGATAAGAGAATGTCATTGAGGCTTAGTAAATTTATAGAACTACAACTAGGTCAACACTAATATATGGATCCTAGTCAACACTAATATATGGATCCTAGTTTTTTGACTAAAAGGTTGTTGACGGCAAAGTCGAGATTCATAAAAATGAGAATGTGAATTTGAACGTGTGACAAAGTTAAAAATGCTAAGTTAAGGATTGTTTGATTTGTGGAGTGACTGTAATGATATGTATTGAAAATCAGGTTATTGGAATTGGATGGTTCTAGCATGTGTAATGAATTGTCGAAAATGCATCAGTTAGATGGGCATCTAAATGTAATGTGGGTGGATTGAGAAAAGGTGTAGAACTAGGGTAATAATGATATAATTGTTCAAAATGGCTTAAAAAATATGTTTAAACTGTCAGACAACCTCAAGAGGAATAATTCAAAGTCATGGATTTATGATTCCAGTCATAGATAGTAATAGGATAATATTAATGATGACTAAACTACCTTTTCTGTGTAGTTTTTACAAAGTGTTATTTTTTTTCTTCCATGATTATTTATTTTAGACTATGGTAAATGGATTGAAGCATGTGTATCATCAGAATTTAGTTGTAAGGATAATTGGAAGAATTAGTTTCTCGATCTAATCAATATTTGTTTGGAAAAAAGTTTTATTTATTATATGCATCTGATTGTAACCATAATTGTAGGTTTATTGATGGACTTCATTCTATCAATGGAAAGCCTTTATCATGATAAAACGGAGGGCATCGTTCGCAATGAATGAAGAAATCAATAAATTAAAAAAGTTAGAAGCCAATATTGAGAGGGTTCTTCTTTTGGGAAGCGATGTTCATATTCATCTTGTGACCCATGCTAAAGTGATTGAATTGGTGCGACCTAGCTTGCATATCGAATTTCTAATCATTGTAAATTTTGGCAGATTAATTTGTTTTTGCATATCGAAGTTCTATTCATATCAAAATGTGTTGATATTACTTATATTCAAGTCATTAAAGATATGTATACTAGAGCTGTTACTTGTGTTTGAACTGAATGAGGATTGGCCAAGTATTTTTTTATTTTAGCTGGATTATATAAGGGATTGACTTTAAGCCTTTATTTTTTTCTTTTAGTTATGGATGCTCTTACTGGATATTTACAATTGAATGTACCTTGGTTTTTACTGTCTGATGATATCATTCTTGTGGATACGAGTAGAGAAAAAGTCCAGAAAAAACTTGAATTATGAAGGTGTACATTGGAGTCTAAAGCCCTTCGTTTGAGTAGATCTAAAACTGAATACATGGTATGTAATTTTAGTAGTAGTAGCTCTAGTGTCAGAGCTGTAGCTATGGGTGTTCAAATCATTAAAATATGTTAACTTTTTAGATATCTTAGGTTTATTGTTTAAAGTGTCGGTGATATAGATAGGGATATTAGTAGTAGAATTCAGGTTGGTTGATTGAAGTGGAGGAATGAATTGAGCCTATTGTGTGATAGAAAAGTATCGCTTAGACTTAAAAGAAAATTTTATAAGATGGTGGTGAGACCTGCAATGCTTTATGGTGCAGAATGTTGGCTATTAAAAGAGAAGCATAAAAAAAAGTTAAGTGTTGCTGAGATGAGAATGCTTAAGCGGATAAGTAGCTTGACACTTAAAGACAAAATGCGAAGCGAATCTATCTGTGGTGTTTGTGTAGCTTCAGTGGCAGACAAGATTAGGAAGAGTCGTCTTAGATGGTTTGTTCACATTAAACGTCGATCTTCTAAGGATCCGGTTAGGAGAGTAGATGTTTTAAATTCGACTTATGTTAAGAAAGTTAGAAGTAGACCTAAAAAGACTTGGGCATATTACATAAAAAAATGATCTTAATCTATTAAAATTAAATGAAAATTTGACACTCAAAGGACATAATGGAGAAAAAAAGATTCATAGCCGACCCCACATAGTGAGATAAAGGCTTGTTGTTGTTTTTGTTGTTGTTGTAATTTGTTTTTGCGTGTTTTTGCTATTGATTCTTGTTCATTTGTGCGTTAGTTATCTCCCCCACTCCCTTTGTCTCTCTACCATCCTCCCACAATACAAACTCTTTCAAAGACTGTTATGGATCAATCAAAAACAAAATATTTTGTGCACTATTTATCGTCGTGCTTTTTTTTTTTGGGATGGGAGAGTAACTTAAGAGGGCAGCCTGAAATTAATGAGAAACCTATTTTGCAGGTATGCACTATATCTGTGTTTTTTCTGCTTGCATAATACATTCTACGGTATAAATTGCTTTTGTTGTTCATTCGTTATTATATAGATATTAATGAGTTTTTTCCCTCTTAATTTTTTACCTTGACTAGTTCACGAGTCGCTTAACAAGTTGTAAATGTAATCATCATTCATGTCCTTTAACGAGGTAAATAGATGGAATAATTCTTTTTGTTACGCATTGGAGTTATTGATATGTAATGAAGTTTGTGCTTCTGTATGATTTGTAGAAGGCTCAAGTTCTTTTCTATTTGCCCATATTGCTAAATAATTTCTTTAGTTGATAATTTTGTGATAGCGTGCTATTGCACACACCTTCTGCTTTTCCGTGTGCGATATGCATGAACACTATTTTCTCTGAAAGAAATTTACCAAGAATTTATTTAAATGAGCATGTAGTTCACCGTAGATTTGCAGATATCCATTATAGTAATTTTTCTTCTTATTCCTTGTTTTGGGTTTATAAAGTGCCCTTTTCCCCCATCTTGCTATTTCTTGTTTAACTTTTCCGAATCATGAATTTAGGAGGAAATTCATTTATTACGAAGTAGAATTGCCTCATTGGAGGAGGAACTTGGAAAATGCCGCCAAGAAGCAACTGATAGTCAGCAGCTTTGCCACAAATTAGAAAAGGTGGAATATTACTTAATGCAATTCTATTCTATCATGACTACTATATTATAACTATGATTCACTTATTATTACTTTTTTACTTGCTTAGGAATTGAAGGACTTAAAAGAGCACGAACAACAGAGTACAATGAAGGTTACAGTTCATTGTTATGTACCACATGTTTAGCAACTTTTTTGTTTTATCATATTTTTTTGATTAGAAGTATATTTATGTCTGAAACATCATTTGATATAACCTATAATCTCTTATATTTTATTTTTTGTTAAAAAAATTTAAATATTTCTATGGAAAATTAGACCATGAGAAAGTGGAAATTGTGGAAAAAATATTTTTTCTACCCGAGTGAAGAAAGGAATCTGCCATTCATCACTTAATTGTGCATTGTAGATGTGTGCCATTTAGGAAGATTGATTTATATCATGCACCAATAGATGTGTGCCATCTAGGATGTTGATTTTCTAGTTCCGCCTTTTATGGAGGGCCAAACAATGCTCAAATTATATGGAAAAATTAAGTTATTTATTCAGGCTACTTTAGTGAAGCGCCCATGCTAAAATGGACACAATTTTAATTTGTGGGCCATGGATGTAATAGTAAGCAAGTACAACGGCATGCTTATTCTCAAATGCATAAACAAGATGACACACATCTAGGGTTATTAGACAGCCTGGGAAGATTTCTAGGAGAAATTTGTCTGTGTTCCTATGTTTCAGGCAGAGTCTAGGAAGATCAGACCACAAACATGCAGCCTATTTCCAGCTTTCTTGTTTCTTGAATACTTTTATGTCTTCACACGCTTATTGAATAATCCGTAGAAAGAAAATCCATACATAGTATATTGTTCATATGTATATTTGTACCTTTTGATATGTTTTGTTGAAGGAAAGGTTCTGAATATTGTTAATGATTTAGAAGTTTCTATCTACTACCAGCACTTTATTAAGCTCTTCATTTCAGCCGTGACTACACTTTGAAACAGGGGGTACTGTACTCTTATAAGTGATATAGGTTATGGCAAGTATTGTTTTGCGAAAGTTTGGTCTGACCAGCACTCTAGATAAACATGCGATTTTTGTTGGAGTTGTTTTTAAGAGCTAGATATAAATCTATCAATAATGTGATTGTGCAGGTCAATCAATCAAGCTTTTTGTTTTTTAAATGAGCTGGGTCACGAGCTAATTAGTATAGTTAGGGCTGGCTTGAGATTGGCTTGTTAGCTCATCGAGCTCAGTTTATGAGCCATTTATCGTGCCGAGTCCGAGCTGGCTCACGAATCGACTTGGCTCACTTACACCACTAATCTTCACGCCCCATATTTATATGCAAAGTCTAAGTAGCACTCATTAGCATAATGACCAGTTCAATGGCATTTTTAACCTGCCTTTGTTGAATGTTAAACACAAGCAGAAACAATTAGTTTTTCTTAGCTATTCTTGCTGATTGTAGCCTTACAAAGCTTAGATGCAGTGGGTGTAGGATATCTAACTTGATGTTTTTGACAAAAAGATGCACTACTATAATTGAACATGGCTACCCTTGTGGTCCAAGGATATTTAAATAATTCTTTTATTTCTGGTACAAGTTGAAAAGCATATCAAGTGATATGTGGTGAGGTGTCATGTTAAACATGATCCAAACAAGAGTGTTTTTGGGTTCTTTAGTGATTAGAAAGTGCTTATAATTCTTCAGTTTTGTTCATATATTCAACAATAATTTTAATTACTTTTTAGCTAATTTAATATCATTATATGACAAAAAAGTTTTATTCTTTTTAAAAGTTATTTCATTTCCACCCATCATTTTATGTTCTCTTCTTGACCTCTCTCATGTCTCTTTCTACACTCATTAGTTAGATTTTAGCTTGGCTAGTTAATTTCTTGTATGTAATGTTATGCATTTATTAAACATAGTTGGTTATCCAAAGAAATTATTAAAAACTTTAGGATTAATTTTATCATCATAGGTAAGCACTTTAACCTCTGTAGTTGACTCTACATTATTCATTTATGATTTTTGTTGACATCATTTGTTAAATTCCCTGAATTGTTTATCAAGACGATTTTCCTATCCACGAACATACAAATGAATTATTAGTTCTTCATTGCGATTGGAAATGACTTTAGGTCCATGTGCATGAATTTGATAGGTTTCCAAATGTTTTAGCTAGATGAATTTCATCACATATTTGGTTATGTTTGTTCAACAATTTGTCCATTGATTTTGCAAGTTGCCAAAATTTCATCTCTTTCATGATCTGTTTAGTTATGCTGTTGATTGGCTTTGCTGTTAAGTAACGTTATCCTTAATTTTTAATACCAATTTAATGCATGACCACTTAGGGCTGTCTTTCCTAATAAAACTAGAATGATGTATTTATGCTTTTATGCTAGGGTGGATTTACAAATTACTAGTTTCCGATCTAATGAACAACCCACCTTTTTAATGCCAGAAAGCAATAGTGAGCTTTATGAGCAGCTTATAGTAAAATGATTGTAAATATTTGATAATTTAGCATGATTTTGAAAACAAATACAATGAACAATCAAATATTTTAAATTTCCCAAAAGCATATTTATGATGTATTTAATTTCTGAAAAAATTCAAGAATACTATACTAGCCATTAATGAATTATGTAGGAAGAAATATACTAGATATGAAATTACTCAAGTGGGGAAAGATCAAGCCTCACTGGTACTGAGAAATGACTTACCTTAAAATTTGGTATCTGCATTTGTGCTATACTCCTAAAAATCATGCTTCCAACTTGCACCTACAAGTTTGAAAATTAGAAATAAAATTTATTGAAGCCCCATTCTTTGATTACATCTCAAATTACTATTTATACTATTTATAACTCTTCATAACATAACCTTAAAGATTAGATTGGCACAATATTAATATCATTTTATGTTTAGATCTATCAAAATTTCACCTTGAAATTCCTTAAAACAACTGCTTCGGAAATTTTTAAAAAAAATCACAAAGCATTCAAGAGTTTCCATCCTAAGCTATAGGTCCTACATATTCTGACACATGCAGGTTCTGCCCCGCATATGGGTGCAAAGAACTGGATAAGTTAAAGCAGGAATAATTGCAAATCTTGCTTCATATAAAGCACAAAGAGAACTCAGAAACGTAAATGTTGCACATCCAACCGTATGTAGGATCCACAAGCTCCTTTTTTTAACCATTTTTTTAACTAGATGCTAACTATCACCTCATCAAGGAAGCTATCTTGTGTCCAAAAAGATTGCTTCATAATTAGTGCATTTGACTAATAGAAAAGCTGAGTCTTGAATTTTGCTTGTCTAGCAATAGGGATCATACCTGTTTTGCTGACAATATTACATTATTAATCACAAGCGAAGGAATTTGATGTTTATATGTTAAAATCATCCAAATCTTCATGTAATATAACGCCTGTTGAATATCCAGACCTTTTTAATATTCTTCTTAGGTTTCTATTTCATTGGTGTTTATGCAAGTACATTAATCCATGTGAAGTGACTTTATTGGGCAAGATAATTTTTGACATGATGTATGATATGGATTCAATTCCTCTAACGACTTGTACTGTAAGATTAGTATATATATATAAAGTTGCTTTGAAACTAAATTTATCTTCTCTATTAATTTGTTTGTTTGCTTGATTCATATATTACATGCAACATTTTTAATTGTTAGATTTGCCACTCATCATATAATATATGGAAGGGCAGTACGTAATTTAATATTTTATTATGCTTTAATGTTTTCATTTGAGGTAGCACATGTCTCGTAGAATTCCAATTAATATCTGTCATTATTCTAATGCAGCGAGTAAAGGTTCTTTCTGATTTGCTGATATCTATAGCTAAAGCCGAGAGACAAGAAGCAAGAATGAAAATAAGGCAAGAATCATTGAGGCTTGGCAATGTTAGTATTATCAGGTAGGTTCTTCATATCACATTTTTAGCTGATTTCTCACCCCTTGCACTATGAGAAGCAATTAAAGTGGCCTATTGATAGTTGAACTCAGTTTACTTTAGTAAAGCTATGATTATGCATGTAGGTGTACTTTTCATCTGAAATTCAGTGTAGCATCTAGCTTATACTTCTTGGTATGTCCCTATCTTACACTATACATCAGATTATTGGAATATGAGCATGCGTTGAATATGTTATCTATACCATTATAGTGACGTAGCTTTTGCTGAAGAATTTTGGTTTAATCATCTATTTGAAATTCGGTTCAACAATTTTGTGTTTTTCATCTGGTAATATTTACATAACTAGATGAGCTAGCCATATATAAATATAAATATCCTACCTCCAACATTTAAGGCTCGAGACATGCTAATAAATATGTTTTCTTCTGATCCATTACTAATTAATATCCAGTATGCCAAAGATAGATCTACCAGAATAATTTTCTTAACTTATATTATAACAACTATTAGCAGTGCACTTGTGAATAAATCATCCATTAATCAAGATGAAAGGCGCACAAGCAAAATGCTGTTGCTTTAGTTCTTGCCATATTCAAAATGTTTTTATATCAGTAACACTTTAAATTACTGATGAAAGGGATCGATCAATCAATGACATATTGACAACCTAAATTTCGAATGTTGAGTAAATAGGCTCATATATGATGACATTCTCATGCATACTCTTTCGAGTGGTTTTCTCTGAAAAGAAAATACCCCCTAAAAACATGTGTAGGATGGACACCATCTTGTTTTATTGCTTGCTTATCATTGAAGAGAACTGTTAACTGATCTGGCTTCATTTTTTGCATCAGCAAAATTGTATTGTCAAACATCTCCATTACTCTATAATAAATATAAATGCAAATTTTTTGCTCCAAGAGAGAAACTACAAGTTCTCAAACTTTCAACTCATGGATTGAGTCAATTGCAGCTCACTAATGGAGCATTGCTTTCATCCATGATGTGAAATCCTATCTTCTTATGGCTTCTTAATACATCATGAACTCATGGCTACTTAATACATCATGAAGATAATTCATTGTTATCCCATGTTTTTTTTTGTCTATACATTTTTTTTTGTAAATATACTTTAGATAATAAGAAATATTATATTCTTTGGTCCATTGTATTACACACATACTCATGCGTTACAGCATGCTTGAATTATAATTTATGCTGAGTTGGTCACTGAAGGAATGGATCTTCGTGGACTTTAACTCCTTGATTTGTTGATAAGAAAATAATTGAGGTAAAGGAAGAACTTTAAATGTAAATTGAAGAATTTTTGCATGATTAAAGGAAAGGATGCCTCAAACGAAGGAATATAGAAGCTAGAGATTGGGAAAGAAATGTCCATAGTTGGAGAAAGTGGGTGCTTAAGGGAAAGTTATCTTTTTATTCTAGAACCAACCACTGTAATTACACTCGAAGACCTTCTAGTTTAATAGAAGTCACAAATTATTTTATCATCTTATCTCTAATAGAAATGAAAAAATGTTATATATGCAATGACAAATGACTATTTTACCCTAAAATATGTATAAAAAATAATTAATCAGGATGATGATAGTAACATGAAAAAAAAAGAAATTAACTGATTGACAGATAAAAAACTAGTGGTTGGCATTTAAAAGTTGATTTCTTTATTACTGCAATTCATCTAATTTGAAGTATTTTAATCTAAAGAGTTAAAATAGTGAGAGGAAGATTTGGAAGTCTTTCTAACTTAATGACTTAGCAATATCAATCTTGTAGAAAATCAATGCCTGAAAAGGAGAAAATTAGGAAATCTTGTTGAAGATGTGATAAATGAGGAATTCATCATGGGGTAGAAGAGATGAATGGGAAGAATTAGAACATGCTCAAAAGTATTGGCAAAAGATTTTTGCAATAGACATTTAAGAACATCATCTCTTGAAAGTTATTTTCTCAAAATTTGAAGATCTTAATAAATAATAATAGATGATTTGAATTGATCATAACATTTTGCGAAATTAGTCAAAAGAAATTGAATTTGGTTTTATTTATTTGAGTTTGTGATTGTATTAGGTTGAGTTGATATTTTGGGTTGTATATTTTAGATTTGTCAAGAAAGAAAGAGGCAGGCCTAGGAAAACTTGGGCGTATTGTATAAAAAATGATCTTAATTTATTAGAATTAAATGAAAATATGACACTAAATAGGACGCAATGGAGAAAAAGGATTCATGTAGCCGACCCCACTTAGTGGGATTAAGGTTTTGTTGTTGTTGTTGATGTGTTGATATTTTAGATTTGACAGTTTGGTTAGGGCTGAATAGTGGGTTGGGTTGATTGACAATTGATTGGGTTCTTATTCAGGTTGAGCTAATTCCAGTTGGTTTAGATTATCTTGTTTTAGGGAAATAGATTGAGTTGAGTTCGAGAATCAACTAGTAAATGCTTTTTTAAAACTAAAGAGTTTTATTTATAGGAGTTGAAGCTAGGTCCTTGCTATGCATGAGATATGAGAGGAAAGAATGAGTATTATGCATGCAAAAGGGAGATGACAGGTTGGAGCTGGGATTCGAGCAAGGTTGATAAGCAAAATTTTTGAAGAGTGAACTAAATTTACCCTTTTTATGGCCAAAATTTATTTTCTTTAGTAGAATGATAACAAAATCCAGAAAATTTTATGTTAGTATCTACTAATGTCTCTTGCGATTGGCCTTCACAATCCAGTCATATAGCAGTTGGAATAATTGTTTTGTACTTGAATATAACAAAAAGTTTATCTATGCCATTGCATCCTATCTTGAAAAGAAAGAACATTATCTTTCAAATTTTCCTGGCTACCCTCTCGGAAATGAATTTCCTTTCATGAATAGACAAGAATCACTTGCTCTCAAATATCTTTTGTTTTAACAATAGACTAATATCCATTGGAGAAGGAATGTCCTGAATTTTTTTTTGAGAGTAAAGAGATATTTTTGAGCATTTAACTTGAAAGTGGGTGGCTAGTTTGGAATTGTGGTAAATTGTTTATTGTTCAAGAAGAGGAAATTAAAGTAAATTTGTGGTGTTATTTTAATGAGGTGGAGGGGAATAGACAAAGGGAGGGGGTTTTAATTTCTGGTACCATAGATATTCCCATGAGGGTGGGGGTGATATGCAATTTCGTTTTTTGATTTAATTAATTTTTTGAGTATAATTATTTGGCTTAAGATATACATGAGCATAATGTGTTTTAAACAAAGTTTGGATTATAATTTGGGCCAGTGTTGCGGAGGAGCTAGTATGTGCTATCCTTTATTTAAGCTGATTTTGGGAGGTTTAGGATTCGTTTATAGTCAAATGGTAAGTGGTTAGTTAATAGAAGGTGACGGTGAGCTTTAGGCAATGATCAGGACATGCTTTAATGCAATATCAAGGTATGCCATAATCAGGAAGTTTGTGCTGATATGATTTTGATCTCTTGAAATCTCAAAATAAAGTTATGCCTAATCTTAGCTGCTGTTATAATAAAGTTAAGTTTTGATATGATGCCATGATTTATAATTGTTAGCATTCATAATGATTGCTATCAAACTTTAGCTGTACTAATTACACTGTATTCCATTGTTCTTCTAATAGTTCAGCCGCATTCTTCTTCCTCGTTTAGATCTTGATCAATTGACATATAGTTCACAGAATCCTCCGCCACCCTCTTTTTAACAGCTGCTGCGGATGAACCTAATGGATGGCAATGATGCTAAAGCGTACCGAACATCTTTGGAAACCTCCATTGATTGTTGTTACCTTGCTAGCATAGTCTGCTGAATTCACTAACCAATGCGGGCGATCACTTCTCATCTATTTTTTTATTTGTCATAATAAATACAAAGATTTAAGGAATGTGTACCAATAATCAAATCCAGTAATTTAACATTACAAGAGTTGAATATTCAGCAAAATGATTCCCCCCTTAATATTCATGCATATTGTGGAAACACTGTGAATTACAGCTCCTAGATGCTTGGCTCCTGTCTAGCCTATCTTCCTACTACAAACTACATCTCTTGGTGTCTGCCTCCTTGAATGCCCATGCCCTCTTCCAACTACAGCTTACTGTCCTTACATTTGTTTCTTGCCACCTCATCTTTTTATAGACAATGTCACCTCACAATATCATGGGCTGTTCTAAATCCTAATTAGAATTAATTATATAATTTATTTTTTTCTAAATTATATATATTTTATATTAGAGATTCTCTTTGATTTGTTTAAATTCAATACAGATAATGAGATGGAACACTCAAACAATTTTCTCCATTTCTTATCATGATATTAGAACTTTAGTATTTTCTCTTCTTACATTTGCATAATCTGTAGACTTCACCATTGTATTGCCAAGATATTGCGGTTTTTATTACTGTGGCCTTCATTGCCACATTCTTGTTCCTATCATTTTCTTTCCTTTGTATCCAATCACTACTACCATTTTCATTATTGTGGATATCAACAATATCCATGTTACTTTGGTCTTAGGTTCTTTTGGAATTGAGATCGACAAACTAAAATTCAATGGGAGAATTACAAAACGTCCAATCAACATATTGTTTGAATGGAAAGAATTATTTCAAGTTATCACAATTGGTTCACACCTTCTTGATAGGAAGGGAAATTTAGATCATTTAGTTGACACCCAATTATGACAAGGAGATCTCATTTTCAATGCTTGGGATGAATAAGACATCTTTGGTGATGTCTTGTTCATGAAATTTTATGGTTCTTGAGATGGAACGCTTGCATGCTCCTCCATTCAACCAAGAAAATGTGGTGTGTAATGAATCGAATGTATTCTAAAAGTCATAATATGACCAAATCTATGAGAACAAAACCAAAATCTCATTCACTAAGCAAGGAGGATCCATCATTTAATATTCCAATTTATTATGAGGTTTTTGGCTGGGGATAAAAAAAATATCAATGTATCAAATAGAACGTGAAAATCATTCTTTAAGGCTTATTTAGAAAGATTTTATATGTGTTTTTCTTAGTGAAGTAAATGTTGATTTGGATGCTTTAGGGTACAAATTCTTAGAAATGAGGATTTATATCTACTAATGAAGTTATTGCCATCATTTAATAGAAGAAGAGAGAAGGGGTGTTATGATTACTGATAGCCCTGTTGATGGTTCGACTTTAGTAACAAAGGCTACAACAAAGTCCGATTCAAAACTCTCCTCCCGTCTCAATTATGTCATGACCATTCATTCTTCGTTATTTTTAAAATCATGTTTTTTTATCATTAAAAAAATAAATTTGAAGAATTTCATTGTGATATTTATGAGTCAGCAAAACACGAATGAGGAATCACAACTCAGTATAAAGAATGTAGAAAAGATTTTATTTGATTATTGATCTTGAAAATTCATATAACCTAGTATTATAAGAATTGATTTGGCATGCTTTTAAGCAAAAAAAAAAAAAAAGTGTAAAATTCATGCTTACATTATTTAAGATGTGTGATAGTGAATTGACTATTATTATTAGTGAAAGAGTAATGTGAGGATTTTGAATTATTATAATTTTACATCAAGGATCAACATTGAGTTCATATATTCCTATATTGATTATATAGATGCTTACAAATGTATGTAAAGTGAGATGGCTCTAGTCATGTTTTTTTGTAGATTATATAGTTTGAATTGCAGAGACTTTTATTGAAATCAATGACAAATCTGTATGATGTAGAAAATGTGTAGAAAATAGTGGCCTTCAGAATAATTTAACAAAAATTAAGTATACAATATGAAATCTTTTAATGAGCATGATGTTAATAATTATAATTTATGTTATTAGAAGAAAATTTAATACGAGTACATTATATACTTAAGTATTGTGGATATGTTATAAAGAAGAAGATTAAAGAGATAGATGAGCATGTAATTTTTAGTTAAGAGCTAGATGATTATAATAAAGAAATGACTCTAAAGTTTTACGTGAAAATAGTATATCACGGAGGCTTAAGAGGTAATTTTATGAAATCATAATTAGAGCAATGATGGCGCATGTTTCCAAATCTTGGATTATAAAAAAATCATTGATATATAAATTGAGTGTGGCAACAATAAGAATTTTAAGATGGATGTGTGATAAAACTAATGGCGATAATTTAAGGATTGATTCTATCATAGGAAATTTTAGGGTAACATCTCTTGAATATAAGGTGACTGAAAATAGATTTAGGCGATTTGAACATGCACAATGATGGTAGAAAATACTTCTATTAGATGAGTCAATAAAATTATTGCCAGAGTATTAACAAGAAAAATGAGTAGATCTAAGATTACATGATTAGAATTTGGTATAAATGATTTGTGAAAAATAGTTAAAACACATTAGACAATATTCGGTAAGAGTGAATGGAAATTAAGGGTTTATAGCACCGACCCCAAGTAGTTGGGATAAGGCAAATGATGATGATGAAGACGAGGCTAACTTAATTTTCGGTGCAATTAAGCAATCCAATGCCACATCAATTTTGGTTATATTCTTCTAAAAATCCTTGCTTTAATCAAATTTACCCTTTTTTACTTTGGGATATTTTTAAGCTAAATCTTCAGGTCTGTAGCCAAAATAGGGGAGATTGACAGTGCTTTTTTTAGTTCAACTAGAATTTCATCTACAAGAAATCAGCGTGGAAGCGCCATTCCATTCCATGTGAATTAAATTTTTTTTTATTCCCCTTTCCGTTTGAACTATCATTTATTACTTGTTATTTAATCAGTGAGATTTATGGCTTTGCATTACGACCCAGTGTCTTTTCTTGATAGAAGGATCCTTAATTTGGATCATTCTTCTACTAAAACTTTGGAAGTTTTCTGTACTTTTCCCTCTTTTTTGAAGGCTTGCTGGTATACAACACATAGTCAAGGATTTTGTAGTGTTTTAATTTCATGACCCCAGGAGGCTTTTCTAAGCCATCAATATAGTGCGCCATGTCTTTCTCTTATGAGGTTCATTACTTGATATTTTTCACCGTGGATATCTTTGTATGTATAAAGTTTGCATTGCATATTAAGATGGCAGTTGATATATCACAATCGGTCTAATCATGGCTTATCTTTTTTGCTTTCTCATGAATCTTTAGAGCTGGGACTGTCATTTCAGAGACTTGGGAAGAGGGTCAAGTGCTGAAGGATATTAATGCTCATCTGGTAAGCTTTTCTATATTGTTTAGTTGCTTTTTTTTAATCTCAAGTAACACTTCAGCAATTTGTGGCTAACATGGAGATGCTATTTTTAATTTAAGCAGTAATTTGAGTGTTGGATAAAATATGTAAGGTTAACTAGCTTTACTAGCTCTTTTTTTTTTTTTTAAATTTTTATCTTTTTTTTTTTTATTGAAGGGTGAACTAGCTTTACTAGTTGGGCCCTAATTTATGACGACTCATTTTTCTTTTTATTCATGGTGTCAAACTTATTTTTTGCAAATCATTTAGAACAAGTTTTATATATATCTCCTTAATTCTACTCCGTGTCCTTTTAATCTTTTGATTTATCTACCCATCTAATGAGTTTATTTGGATGTTTTGTTAACACCCTTAAAGCACCAAAATCAATTTTCATTTATAGCATCTTCTATCGATGCTACTCTAATACTTTATATGATACTTCCGTTTTTTTAATTTGCCATTTATAATTTCACCATGCATTTATCTTAATTCTGTATTGGGTGATAGTTGTTATCCTCTAAAATTGCATTTCATATCTGCATTTTTTGTGTTCTACTAATTGTAAGCTCTCTGTCTTGTAAATAATTCTTCTATTGTTCTCTTTTTTTAATTTATTCATTAGATATGTGACCAAAGAAAAATATGTTGAGATTTTCATACCTATTTTACACTGTTTTTTATGATATTGCACTTTAAAGAAATGTATTTTTTGATGTTTTGTTGTAGGAATGATGAATTAGGGTCATTGGAGCAAAAAGATGCAAAAATGAACGAATTTGAAGCGAAAAGGACCAAAATGTGAAAATTTGAACTAGGGCGCCGACGGCGTGCCCAACGGCGCCGACAGCGAGAATTTCCCGAGACTCCAGATTTAATAATTTAGAAGGCCCGCTGACGGTGCTCTCGAGGCCGCCGACGGCAAGATCGGCGATTACTTTCCAAGGTGCATTGAATGTGGTCGATTTTTTGAGGGATGCTTAGGCAACTCTTAAGAAAACTCATCCATAACTTTAAAAGAAGATTTTGGCCGAAAATGGAAGAGTTCGAGGAGTTGGAAGGTTAGAACAGCGTCCAAGAGTTCCAGTAGTGTGTAGAGTGTTTAATTGTGAGGAATTCTTCGAGAGATTGTAAGAGTAGAGAGAAAGTGAGAGATTTCCTCCTTCTTACCGCTTTAAAGAAGAATTTTGTGTTGTAAAGAAAAGAAGAGATTCAGAGGAACTTCGAGGAGTTTACTTGGAAATGAATTAGAGATAAGTGTTATTTACTTGTAATTTGTATGACTTCGCTTTTATATATGAATTCCGATTTTTGTTGCGTCTTCCCCATGAGTTCTGAGTAGTTTTCTCTGTCTTTCTCATTGTCTTGAGATTTGTGAAATGATGATTTGAATTAGTCGAGCCATGAAAATATTAAAGAAGTTGTGATGACCTTTTCACTTCGATCTTAATTTACTTTCAATCCGACCAATTGATTTGTTAAAATATGTTGAGTTTTACAACTAAAGTGAAGATTACATCCAAGATTCAGGGAGGTCAAACAAAGTCCTTAAAATTTGGGTGTAAATAAATAAAAAAATAAAAATTATCGGGCGTAGAATTGGAGATTTTAGAGCGACAAACTAAAATCCCCAATTCGGTTCTATCGTTTGGCTGCTGAAGTGTAAATGTTAGCCCTTAGGCGAGGAGAACGTGGGAGCTCCGAAATGAGAGCCGGTATCCTCCCAGCCTAGCCGCAGATTCAGTAAACATGCATAGGATTAGTCAATTTTCTTTATGTCTGAACCAAAGGGTAAAGAATATGTATGCTTTTATTTGACACAATACAATTTGAACTGATTCACTTTACACATTCACTATAATTTTTTGACAAAGAGAAAGATGATTTCTTATATATTGAATATCACATTTAAATCTTCATTACTATAATTAGTTATTTGATAGTTATTAAAATTACATATTTATTTCAATTGTCTATTATACCTATTAGTTATTTGGTATAATCACAACTGGGTCTGTAGCTGTATTATGTTATTCTTCTTCAATTGTTCTTCTTCAAGAACTGCGGTTTTGGAAAGAGGATCGGATTGCATCTTCTCAACATGGATGATGGGTGGCTGATCTTTAGTGATATCCGACCTTAGATGAGAATGCAAACGATATCAAATAGTAGAGCTATGACCAAACATACTATAATGAGAGCAATAAGGAGGGTGTGGTTCAATCTCAACCTTTTGCCAACACCCGTTGTGAGTGATTTCAATCCATATCTCATTCGGAGCTGGTGGAGTGTTATCCCTCTCAAGTAACACACAAGCCACAGAGGGTCTGGTGACAGCAAACGTAGGATTATCATTATCAACCTTGTTACCGTAAGCAGTTGCTAAGGAGTAGAGAATTTCCAAGTTGAACAGATGTAATTTTAACTCCAGAAACTTTATCCAATCCAGAAACTTAACTCCAGAAACTTTATCCAAACTGGAATGATAGGGGACTCTACTTTTGGATCAAAACCAACAGATCACTTCAAAATTTTCATATAACGATTGTCGATCTTGATAAATTTCTGAGAAACAATGTGAGTTTAATCAAAATCGTGAGACAACTAAATCAGTATGTGTCGACTGTCAAGTAAACCAATATTTCAACTGCCCAATAATTTCATAGCATTTCATAGCATCAAATTCATTTCATAGCATCAAATTCTTTTTGAATGATCTCAAGTTTTGGTTGACCATAAAGGAATTTTCCCACAAGATCAAAACGCCACGAAGATGCTAGAGTACTAGTTTCAACCTCTGTGAGAATAAGAGCAGACTTTCCATTTTTTCCCCCAGTTTTTTAATAAATGTGTGATCACCACCACCTTCAAGAGCCTCGTGAAATGATTGTGGAACATTGCTGATTGTGCAAGAGCCTCGTGAAATGATTGTGGAACATTGCATAACTGACCGATTTGAAAACCAGAATCTGAACCTGAAAGAGGAGCACGAGTAAGAATGGGAAAGTCGCCGGCAACTGCAGTGACATAGGAACGCATGGTCGAGGTCATCTGAAGAGATGCTAGGCGAGCTGCAAGGCGAGCAGACCTTCTGTCGGGCAGGGCGACAGAGGCGATTTCGATTTCTGTTGGGCAAGGCGGCAGAGGCGATGTCGATTTCTGTCGGGCAGGGCGAAGGCGTCGTCGAGTACAGAAGACGATGCGAACGTCGAGTGAGGGTGAGGAGGGACGAAGCGCAGGAGTAGTCGGAACGACGAAATGAAGAAACGTGAGACCCTTCTTCGTCGAAGCAGACAATCACAGGGCTTGCGGAATGACAGGAAGACGAAAAATATCGTAGGACCCTTCTTCGTCGGGCACGAGGAAGCCAGTGGAGTGAAGCCGAGAGATTCAAAGGAGGGAATCGCCGTGAGGCGAAACCCTAGCTCGTGATGTGAATGTTGTGTATATATTAAGGCATCACGAGTTCGGTTTCCCTATATATATATATATATATATATATATAAGAAAGTAAGCACACGATCTGCTTTGCTAGGGTTTCCCCCGATGGCGAAACCCTCGGGGCGAAACCCTCGTTTGATTCCTTCGGCTGTGCTCGACGACGATGAAGATGAAGCTCTGCGTTCGTTATCTGCGCCAAACGACGAAGGGCTTCGGCGCTGTTTTGAGCTGCGATTTTCATGTCGCAGTTTCATTTCTGCACTTCTCTGCTCGCCCGACAGACTCCTATTCGCAGAAGGGCTCGCTGCTCGCCCCTTGCCCGCCAAATGGCGCTGTTTTGTGCTGCGGTTTCGTTTCTGCGCCTCTCTGCTCGCCCAACAGACTTCTGTTCACAGAAGGGCTCGCTGCTCGCTTCCTGCCCGCCAGACTCCTGTCTTGTGAGGGAGATGACATTGACGCTCTGTTCCTATGCAAATGCTCTTGCCGACGACTTTCCTGCCCGTGCCCCTCCTCCAGGTTCAGCGCCTAGTTTTGCTATCGGTAAGTCCTGCAATGTTCCAAAATCTTTACATGAGGCTTTTGAAGGTGGAGGTGATCACACTTTTATTAAGAAACTTGAAAAAAAAATGAGAAACCTGCACTTATTTTCACAGATATTGAAATTGGTACTCTCGCGTCCTCTTGGCGTTTTTCTCAAGTGGAGAAATTTTTTTATGGCCACCCAAAACTGGAGATCATTAGGAATGAGTTTGATGCTATGAAACTATTGGACAGTTGGAACATTGACCTACTTGACAGTAGACATATACTTATTCACTATCTCATAATGCCGATTACACTCGCATTTTCTCTCGGAAAGCTATCAAGATTGACAATCGTTTTATGAAAATTCTGAAGTGGAATGTCGGGGTTTCTTTCAACTGTCGGTTTTGATCCAAAAGCGAAGTCCCATATCGTTTCTGTTTGGATAAAGTTTCAGGGGTTAAAATTACATCTGTTCAACATGAAAATCCTCTACATTTTAGCAACTGCTTACGGTAAGCCTCTTAAGGTGAATAGTTCTACGCTTGTTGTCACTAGACCCTTTGTGGCTTGTGTGTTAGTTGAGAAAGATATCACTCAACTAGCTCCGAATGAGATATTAATTGATACTATGCACAACGGGTATTGGCAAAAGGTTAAAATGAAATCACATCATCCTTATTGTTCTCATTGTAGTATGTTTGGCCACAGCTCTACTATTTGCTATCGTTTGCATCCTCATCTAAAACCGAATATCGCTAAAGAACAACCACCTACTATCCATGTTGAGAATATGCAACCCGATCCTCTTCCCAATGCCACAGTTCCTGAAGAAGAACATATTACAACTACAGATCCAGTTGTGCTCATACCACCCACTGTTATTGAAGATGATTCACTTACACGCAAAGACACACGAGAGTGCACCTTTGATCCAATAACAGATCAGCCAGTACATGTAGTTGCTTCTAATGTCCAACAGTCTGCACATCTCCAACACACTTTAGACCAAGATCAGACAAGCCAATCTTCGGAAGAGGAATGACAGGTCTATTCCAGGAGGAAGAAGAAGAATGGAGGCCGACTCCAGCTCGGGAACATATTGGATGATACATTAGTTACTACTGGCACTGACAATTATCTTACCAACTTATTAGCTTGCTTCTTTCCTAGAACTAGAGGCAGAGGCAAAACAAAATTGAGTTACTCTCTAGCCACCTGATATTATGTATTTATGCGTTTGTTGTTTTTTTTTATTTTTTTCTTTGTCTCTAATGTACTTTTTAGTATTTTCTAGTTGTGGAACCCCTTGTGGTTTTGGTGTGAGCAGGGTACCATGTTTGGGCTCTCCATCACATTGTATCTATATCTTTCTTTCTAATTAATATATATATATATATATATGCCCTTCATGTGAATAATGAACGAAGCAAATTCTCTCTCCAAATAATTTCTACATAGTATCAAAGCTTGGAAACAAACTCTAGCTCTCCTTCCTCAGCCGAAGTCTCTCTCTATAGCCACCGGTTCCTGCAGGCCCTCCGCCAGTTCCCTTCTTGCCACTGTCTCCCTGTGGGCGTTACTTCTTCCCTTTAGGTGTTTTTTTTCAGCCCTCTTGCCTTGGAGGTGTTGCTTTCTTTCGCAGAATGCAGGCTTTCGAACGCAGACAACATATAATAAACTATTGCTAGTGGAATGCCACATGGGAATTCTTTCTCTTTAATCTCTAGTGGAAATCTCTCACTATCTCTCTCTCTCTCCCCCTCTCTCTCTAGTAGGAATCATTCTTTAGCTGATCTATAGGCCCTTATGCAGAGTCACTGATTTCTTTCTTGATACCGAAAACTCCTCCTTGCAGGCAACCGAAACTTCCTCAACCTGGCTTCTTCTTCCTAGAGCTTGGTCTCCTTTCTCAACTCTTTCCTGCAACAAAAACTTTCCCTGCTATAGCCCCTCTTCCATTAAATTTTCCCTGTAGTTGGAAGCGTCCCCGTTGCAGGCCCTCCTCTGGAATTCTCCCTGCAACTTGAAATCTTTTTGCTACAGGCCCACCTCCTATGACGGAACCTTTCTTCAACAACAACAACAAATATAAAAGTAGCAACAATGACAAGAGTCAACTTCAGTCCTACAACTAGAAGCAACCCTTATGCTAAAGGTTAATGATCAAGTATGGGATAAACATATTGAGTTCTACTCATAAGGTTAATTTGGAATCAGAGATCAAGAATTCTGTTCTTATGACTCATAAACTTTGTAACTTTATCACAAATTATAAACTCAATGGCCAGAACTTCTTTCAATGGTAATAATTCATGTTTATGCATATTTGTGGTAAAGGGAAAAAAGGATCATCTCATGGGAGAGGGCACATTTCCTGAGATAACTAACCTCGGCCGCAACATAAGATAGAATCAATACCATGTGGTTATGTCTTGGCCAGTCAACTCACTGAGCACTGAAGTGGGAGAAAATTTTTTACTCTACAAACTCTAAAGGAATCTGGAATGCTGCAAGGAAACATATTCTAGCACCGAGAACACTGTAAAATTGTTTGAGATTGAAGCCAAGTTTCATGACATTTTTCAAGGGGAGCTAAGTGTCACCCAATACCACACACTCTGACAAAATACTAGCTACAATTACATATATTTGAGACATGTAAAAATGTCGACATGATCATTGAGAAGAGGAGAACCATTAAATTCCTAGTAGGAATAACTTAGGAATTGGATGAAGTGAGAGGGAGAATCATGGGAAACAAAGCCTCGTCCATATCCCCGTGAAGCATTTGTTGAAGTTAGGAGAGAACATAGCAATAAGAAGCTGATACTGACTGGAAATGGGAGTTCACCAAATACTAAAAGTTCGACCTTGTACACCTATAATTCTCCCCATGACTCGAGGCTAAAAAAAAATCGTTCCACTTGTAAATATTGCAAGAAAATTGGACATATCAAAGACAAATGTTGGAAACTTCATGGAAAGCCTGCAGACTGGAAGCCTTAACATGGAAGGAAATATCAAGAGAAAAAGACAAATGTTGCCACCACACCAAAAGGAACGAGTGAACCACTCACCAAGCAATAACTTGAAGTATTGAAGAAACTCCTTGTAGGTGAGTCATCGGTGCACACTAACCTCGTGACACAACAAGGTAATTTATCATTATCCTATCTTGCCAGTAATGAGAGATTTAGAACTTGGATCACAGATTCAAGATCCTTCGATCATATGATCATAGACTTCAATACTCTAGTCAACTATCAAGAGGCTCCTACATCTAGATCAGTAATACTTAGAGACGGATCACACTCAAATATTATTGGTAAAGGAGATATGGAGCTAGTTCTCTTAGGATATTACACTTTCTTTTGTTTTATATGTTTCACAATTAGACTTCAATTTTATTTCAACCAATAGGCACCCATGATATGAAATGTCTAACTAAATTCCTTGCAAATTCTTATGAATTTCATGTGGTGGAGTTGGGAAAGGTGATTGACAATACTGAAATGCATCATTGCTTTTACTTGCTCTTGAAAAGTCTCTCTCTAAACACACAAATGATTTCACCTCCATATTTACCTCAAATTTTCGAGTTTGTTGGGTCTATGCTTGTTGAAAAGTAGGCCGTGTTATGACATTGTCATCCATATCATTCTAATTTTAATTATTTTGCTAAGTTGTATTTTTATTTGTTTATCAATAAAAAAATTTAGTTTTTATCAATGTGAATTTTGTTAACTTGCTAAACACAGTTATATTTGAGGACCTTAAAAGGTGAAAATCTTAAGTGGGGTTAGACGAATTGTCTCATTTATTGACGACCACAATAGAATTACCTGAGCATTCTTAAATAACTCAAATATTCAAAAACTTCCATGATATTATTCAAACTCATTTGCAATTTAAAATTTAAAACTAATGCAAATGAATATTTCAATCATATTCTTGGAGCCTTTCTTTCAAAAAATAGAATCATTCATATTAGTTCATGTAATAATATCCCATAACAAAATGGGGTAGCTGAGAGAAAAGAGATTTCTTCAGATATCCCACTCAATTACCATCAAGTTTCAAAATATTTTTGGGGGAGGAGCGATTCTTACTACAACATACCTCTTTGGGTATGTATCCTTTGTTCACAGTCTTTCGCCAAACCACACGAAACTTGACCCTAAATCTATCAATGGTATTTTCTTTTGGTATGTCTTCAATAAAAAGGCATATTTTGTTATTCTCATGTTACCCAAAAATACAACTACATGGATGTCACATTTCTTAAAAAAATAATAATATTGCACCAAGTCTGATGTTCAGGGGGGAGAGTGCAGATGAACATCAATTTTCGGATGCACTTAATGAAACATACACGATCTCACAACTTACTCTTCCATTTCTTTCACCTAACACTTCAATCCTTGTTGAGGATGTCTTAATAATCTAAAATCTATAACAAAGAACTTTGTGCGCACACAAAGAGGAAGAAAGATCTTGAGCAAATGGAAGTCAACTTACAAATATAAAACTGCTTCAACAACAATCAAAGTTCACATTCATCTAAAATTTTCAGGAGAGGAGTCTAGTACTCATGAGTTATCCTCTTCCTCTTCTGGTGTTGATGATAAAGAAAATTGTACTAGATATCCAATTCAGAAGTATGTAACTTATGACAAGTTATTTTTAGCTTATAAAACGTTTGTATCTAACATTGATAGTGTGCAGATACTTAAGTCCATTTGTGGAGTTCTTGAAAATTTGAAATGGAGGAAAGCATTTGAAAATGATATTCGAGCACTAAAACATAAAGAGGCATACTAAACTCCCTCATGATAAGAAGCCAATTGGTTGCAAATGGGTATTTGACATCAAATACAAAATTGATAAGGGTATTGAGAGATTTAAAGCAAAACTTGTTCCAAAAGGTTTTACTTGAGCATATGGGATTCATTATCAGGAGACCTTCACATCATTTGCCAAAGTGAATACTATCATAGTTTTGCTTTCAGTAACAATTAATAATGAGTGGAAATTGCATCAACTTGACATAAAATATGTCTTCCTGAATGGTGTGATCTGGAAGAAGTGTACATGGAGATACCACCAAGACTTGAGAATGATTCCAATAAACACATAGTATGCAACTCAGGAAGTCTCTTCATGGGCTTAAATACTCACCAAAGGCGTGGTTTGACAGGTTGGTTAATACTACGAGATCTAATGAATATTCTCAAGGTTAAACTGATCATATTATGTTCATAAAACACACTCAAGAAGGTAAATTGATGCACTGATAGTATATGTGGATGATACAATTTTTACAAATGATAATGAAAAAAAAATTCTCAATATCAAAGAAGTTCTTGTCATTGAGTTTGAAATCAATGAACTTAGAATCATGAGATATTTTTTTGGTATGGAGGTAACAAGGTCTAAGAAAGACATTGTTATATTACAAAGGAAATACATCCTAGATCTACTAAAGGAGACATGAATGATTGGATACAAACCTGCGGATACTCTAATGGATCCCAACAAGAAGTTTAATAGGGGAGAAGAAAACATAGCTGTGGATAATGAAAAATGTCAAAGATTGGTAGGAAAACTCATCTATCTATCATACACCAGGCTAGATAATCCATATTCTATTAGCATTGTTAGCCAACACATGAATAACCTAAATGAAAAACATTTGAAGATAATATACTAAATCTTGATTTTCCTCAAGTAGACTCCTAACTATTGATTAATATTTAAAAAATTGGAAATAAAGAAGTAGAAGTCTACACTGATGCTAGTTGGGCTGGAGAATTCACTGACAGAAGCTCCACCATTGGTTATTGCTCTTCTGTATGAGAAAATCTGGTTAGATGGAGTAAGAAATAAGTTGTTGATTCTAGAAGCATTGCAAAATCTGAGTATAGGGCACTTGACTTTGGAATCTGTGAAGGGACTAGATTAATAAATTGTTAAGAGAACTGGGGTGTACCTCCAATAAACCTGCATAGATGTTTTGTGACAGTCAAGTAGTTATAAGTATTGCCAAGGATCCTGTGCAGCTGATAGGACCAAACATACTGAATTTAATTGGCACTTCATTTTTGAAAATTTCAACGGTGGAATTTTATTGCTCAGTTACATCCCCACACGTTAACAAGTTGCAAATATCTTCACCAATGCTCTTCCTTTAAGTACCTTTTCAGAGTTTAATACCAAGCTTAGTCTTTACCACATCAACGTCCCAGCTTAAGGGGGGAGTGTGGAAATCTGAAATGATTCCTTAATAGGCGAGCCGACCATCCTTCAAACCTCTCAACATTAGATTGAGAGATATTCTTAATTTTCTTTATTCTTTTATATTTATGTTTTTTTTAATTTTTATTTCATAATATTTCCTTTCCAAATATAGTTTATATATATTTGGTAAATTTCTATATTAGGAGGGATTGGATTCCCTATATATATGTACCTTTCATGTGAATAATGAAGAAAACAATTTTCCTCTCCAAGTAATTTCTACATCATTCAATGAATATCATTAGCAGGTGTCTTCATAACTAACAAAAAAATGATATGATATTAAATGCTGATCTTTAATGCAATTATACTCAATCATATAAAAGCCCTGATATTTAATTTACCTGGTGCACATTCTCCAGCCTTAATTAGCCTAATTGTATGTAGCTGAGATCACAACTTTATATTACCGTGTTAGATAAGTCTTTACAGCTGTTGGAAGTTATATTTTTTATTTTTTTATTTCTGCGTATGAGGCATTTTGTAGATTCAATGCCTGCTTCGCTTCTTGTAGTACAATTGCCCAAAGCATTTTATCTTTTAATATATGAGGCCCATTTCACGTGATTTAAAGATAAAAGCCCAAATGTGACCATCCTATTGGACTAACCATCCATCGGAAGGTTGAGTTGTGTAGCTTGCAATTGTTCCTAACGTGACATTAAATGATAATTCTGCAGTAATTGCATATTTACTGATTTTTTTTCTTAACAATACCGTAGATCTCTATATTTATCAACTTTTGCCAGCCTTGTCCAACTTAATAGCTTGTCCCCCGTATTAGGAGCATCCTCCATTGCATGGTCTCTGGAGGATTGATGTATGGAACCATGTATCCGTAAAGAGGGTTTCAATGACTTGAAACTTGGGATTGATAGATTAACTAGAAGCAACTTAACGGTTGCTTCGGCCCCACAATATTAAATGTATTTTACAATAATGAAGTAAAGACTGTCTTACCTCAATGAAGTTTATTAAACAAATTTTGAACTTGGGGCATTTACATACATACCACAAAATTCTTATATATTTACATATTTAACACCTACACTTTGATATTCACATGCATATCGATCAAATCTTTTAACATTACATAAAAAATGCTACTATTTCTAACCTTTTAACGGTGAAATACACCTTTCATACATATATTTGTAACACCAAAGTGTTATAAATTTAAATATAGAACGGTAGGTATTAGATATGTAAATACATAAGAAAATTGTGCTATGTACGTAAATTTTCCTTGATCTTCACCGAAAAGAGCGTACTGTCGACCTGATTTGGTTCCAGCTTGCTGTATACTCAACCATTCATTTTCTCATCATTTAACTAATTTAATCAATATTGCCTGGCATACATTAGACAAACAGAACTTAGCAAGTTGTTTTAGCTGGCCAAGCTTTCTGCAGCGGACATTTCTTAGCAGTGATGCTAAAGCATAATCTTTTGCATAAGTGCTTCATTTTGGTTCAAATTCTAGTAGGATATCTTTCCACGCGAACAACTTGAGCTTATTTTAATTTTGTGTCCGAGGATGAAATATTATTTAATCATCTTAAAATTTTTTTTCCTCTTTATAGAAATCATTGTTGGAGACAAAGGAAGCTATTGATAGGCACCGCAAATCACTCAAAAAGAGGCAACCTGGTAAAATATTTGGATCACTTGTACCAACATGCTTTTTAACATTTTTTTTTTAAGCAATGCATGTAGTCAGGCCACAAGTAGCCAATTTTTTGCCATAATTTTTGAAGTTGATGATTGATTTCTCAAGTATGCAATGGTAGAAAATAATGACATAAATTTACAGGTCTAGATAGGAGTTCCAATGATATGCCATGGGGTCTAGTTGGTGATTTCATGTATTTGGGAACAATTAATAAGTCTGAAAAGAGTTGTGATGCCAAGTTGACTCCCTAGTACACGAGTAAGGAACCCAAAATGCTCACATTTGTTAGTAGTTGCATCATTGTGCAAAAGTTCCATGAGCCATGATGTACACCGTGGCCTGCATTATTTTAAAAATAGCATAAAATACTACAAAATGATGAATAATTTACTAAAAGTTTACCAATATAAGAGAAAAACATCTTAGTAAAACATCACTATCATCACTATATAAATACAACATCATATTTGATTTAATATATTAAATATTTTGTCTCAAGGTCTGAGCTAATTAGTATCATAAAAATTTCACAATGTTATCATAGGATTTTATGACATTGTATAATTTAGGTTAAGGTCTATGAGTTGTGACAATATTCAGGAGAATGAATAAGAGAGAATTTGTTTTAATCAACTTGAAATAGACATGACTAAGTGTCAGAATCAATTGTTGACATGAATAAGTTAGTTAAAAGCATTCCAATTTTATGTAACACATATTTGATTCACGACTTGACCTTTAGAAGTCATCCTTCATCCAACTATTTGTTGCATGCATTCAAGAGTTTAGTTTTAATAGCAAATGACGGACATGACAAAAAGGTAAATCATCAATATAGTTTAAAGGGAAAGAGACGTACATGGATAAATACCAAGCCCTTTATTGATCATAATTAATTAATGCTTGAAACGATGCATATTTTATCTATTGTATTTAATTATATCTTCGTTTTTAAAGGCATTTCTTGAGTACTTGTATCTACAAGTTAGAGAGTAAAACGAGTCATTATAGCCAAAGATAAAGCTTTGAGAGATTAATGAATGTTTAAATGACTCGAAAAAAGATTTAAGGAAGTTGTCTATATCTTTTTATAATGGAAGAGATAAAGGAGAAGAACATACAATAAGCTCAACTTAAGAGAGAATATTCCTAATAAGTGAATCAACAACTAGGTATAACTTTGCTCCTCTTATTAAAAATAATAATTATAGTTGTGTATCCATTCTATAAGTCTTACCTTACCGAGCAATGCTTGAGCCTATAGACTAAAATCTTGCATGAAAGGACGATAATGATTTCTGCTTCAAATAAATCTGCTATGTTTTGCTAATTAGATGGTAGAACAAATACATTTGCATGATAATTGTACTTTGTATCGAAAATACTCTCATATGTTATATCTATACTCTAAGAATTTTTTTTTTCATTTAGGCATATTAAATATTTTAATCAACTATGACGACGATGACGACAAGCCTTTATTCCACTAAGTGGGGTCGACTATATAAATCCTTTTTCTCCATTGCATCCTATTGAGTGTCATATTTTTATTTAATTCTAATAGATTGAGATCATTTGAGATCATTTTTAATAGATTGAGATCATTTTTTATACAATACGTCCAAGTATTTTTGACATAAGTCAAACTTTAAAACATTTGCTCTCCTAACTGGATCATCCGATGGTCAACATTTAATGTGACGAAATCATCTAAGACGACTCTTTCTAATCTTGTCATCCACTGGAGCTACACCAATCCTATCACGGATATGTTCATTTCACATTTTGTTTGTAAGTGTCAAGCCACTCATCCACCTAATTTCTCATCTCAACAATACTCAACTTTGTTTTATGTTTCATTTTTAAAGGCCAACATTCTACATCATAAAGTATTGCGGGTCTCACCATCATCTTATAAAATTTTCCTTTTAGTCTAAGCGGTATTTTTATATCAATATCACACAAAAGGTCTGAAGCATTCCTCCACTTCAACCAACCAACTTTAATTCTGCTAATAACTTGCCCACCTATATCTTCATCGCTTTGAATAATAGATCCGAGATATATCTAAATCGTTCACACCTTTTAATGGTTTGATTACCCATAGTTACAACTCTATCACTAGAGGTACTACTACTAAAATTGCATTATGTGTATTTAGTTTTAGATCTACTCAAACGAAGGCCTTTAGACTCCTATGTAGACCTCCATAATTCAAGTTTTTCCCCAACTTTTTTTCTTCTCTCATCCGCAAAAAGGATATCATGAACAAAAAACATACACCAAGGTACATCCTCCTATAAATGTCCAATAAGAGCATCCATAACTAAAGCAAAAAGATATGGAATGACCTTACATTTAAACCAATTTTTTATTAGGTACACCAAGGCACATCCTCTCAATTTTCTAAGCATTTACATTTAAATAAATTTTTATAACACAACTTCTTATCTTTTATCTTTTCTTGCACCTTATTATTCAACCACCAACTATTTTTAATTATAATTTTTTTTATTCTCCAAGTACATCTTTTGTCACTTGTTTAATAGTATTTGTTACTTTATCTCACATAGAATTTGCTTCTTAATTAACATATCAAATCTTGAAATTTTGATGTTTACTCATAAAAATAATTTTATTAGTGCTTTTAGGTGTCCCCATCTAATTTTATAACAATGTTTTCTTGTATTATTTATCTTACAACTCTTCATCTTAAAATCCAGAACTAATAATTGATGTTAGGTATTTAAATTTTCACTTGGAATGACCTTACAATCTTTACATTCTCAATGATCTTTTTTCTTCATAAGAAAATAACAATATGTGTTTTATTAGGTCCATTCTTATAAGTAATAATATGTTCATCTCTTCTTTTAAATAAATTATTAGTAATAACAAAATTATATGTTAAAACAAATTTTGATATAACTCAACATTCTTCATTAATCACTTCAAAATCGTAGTCATCATGAATATTTCTAAAATCTTCTACTGCTCTACCAACATTTCGTATAAATTTACTCCAATAAAACATCTTTCTTCAAGAGGTATTATTTGAATTAGTTTTTCTAAGTCATTCCTGATTTTTTTCTTCTTTTGAGCCTATATCTAAACATGCTTGAGGAGCATAAAAACTTATAACATTAAAAATCTTAGTATCAACAATAATCGTTAGGGATATAATTTTATCTTTAATTCTTTTAAATTTTACAACATTATTTTTCAAACATTTATATTTAATTACACCTACACCATTTCTAGTGTGACTCCCAACCTGAATACCAAAGTTTAAAATCTAAGTTATCAATCTCCTTAGTTTTTTCTCCAACTTATTTTGTCTCTTGACTGCATAAGTTATTTTTCTTTCTATGAACCATAATATCAACTATTTCATTAATTTACTTGTAAAAGTACATATTTTTCAAAATCCTATTCTAATATTGGTTTCATGGACTAAATTCTTTACTTACATCTGTCTATAGTGTGCGAACCTTTATTTATTTGACATTATACCCGGATAGCGATGTAGCTGCCTTACATACCTTTTACTGTATCCAGACATTACAGTGCGCTGCTTCTAGAAGACATCGTAGCATTTACACAAGGATTTAAAAGATTTTGTCATGATTTTTTCGACAAATTTTACGCAGGCTATTGATTACCTAACACGACCCTTCACTTTTCGCATCCAGGACTTGGAAACCAACAATGACTATGTTATTTTAATTGTCTAAACTACAAAAAAAAAAATTAGGAAACAAAGTAGCACATGTCAAGTGCGCTATGCACTATAGCACATATAATGCATATTATTTTTCTTTGTTAAGCCTTGTCATGCAAAGAGCTAAGTGCGTTGCATTATTCTATTTTGCAAGACTTTACATGTCTTTTATATTATCTTATTGCTTTTTATCAGGTTTGATTTGTTCTTTTTTAGACTTTGCAATGCAATTTTTAGTTGATTAATCTTTTCTTACAAAACTGTGAGAATGTCTAGACCTTTGATGGTACAAACCGTATATATTGGTTTAACTAGATGCATGATACCCCCTTTTGATTGACACGTGCTTGAAGATTATATAGATGGGTTAGGAAGGCGGGGGACATTTATATGGAAATTCTTTTTTATTCATTTACTTTTGTGAAGATTAAATGGGCTAGGAATTAGGAGGACATTTCTATGAAAATTGTTTTTTTTTCTCATTCATTTATTGTTATGTTATTGATGCTAACATGAATTATGACATATTATTCTGATTATGATGCTCCTTGTACTCATTATTAGCTTTTGCGTAAATTTTGTCACCATACCCCTTTTTTTGGCCATCTAAATCTTTCAATTTGTTCTATCATGTAAAATTTTAATTTTATATCCGCCAACTATTCCTGTGTCAGTTGATTCATAATAAGTGATAAAATTTGTTGAAGCCACTTCTTAGTAGCTACATGTTACCCATTGAATCTTAATTTTCGTTAAATTTTGAAGTTAAGGGCTTGCATGACTTTTTTGTTTGTAGATAAGGGTGATGGAGGTGACGTTGAAACTGGAATGTCAGAAGAAGATTTTCTCATACAAGATGAAATTTGTAAATCTCGCTTAACATGCATCAAACGTGTAATCTCCTTTTTCCTTTTTTTGACAATTTTATGCATATGATTTCATTTAACTTGACATTGATAATTTTTTTGGTTGTTAAGCAAGTTATTCATGTTACTTTCCTTCTGCACAGGAGGAAGAAAATTTTCTGAGAGAGAGGGACCGTTATGAATTGGAGAAGGCAAGGCTTATTCGTGAAATGAAGCGTGTAAGGGATGAGGATGGCTCTCGTTTTAACAATTTCCAAGTTCTTAACCACCGATACGCTCTTTTAAACCTGCTGGGAAAGGGTGGCTTTAGTGAGGTTTACAAAGTAAGTCTGCAAGTACATTTCTTAAATTATAATATATTTAATACCGCAGATTTAAACTTATTATGGGATTTATTTATATGTTCTCCCGTCAAAGTGTCAAGACTTAAGTGTGCTACAGTTGTATTTTTTTTTTGGGTAGACATGGAGCATAGTTTTCTTGCCCAATGGTTATAGACAGTTTTTATTTATTTATTTTGCTTTCTTATGCTTTGCTTTTTTCTCATTGATTTGAAGTGGTAACTTTTTATCAGGCATATGATTTGGCGGAGAATCGATACGTTGCTTGTAAGCTTCACGGTTTGAATGCTCAATGGAGCGAAGAAAAAAAACAGAGTTACATACGTCATGCAGTTCGTGAATACAACATACACAAAACGCTCGTTCATCCTCATATTGTGCAGCTGTGGGACATATTCGAGATTGATCATAATACATTTTGTACTGTCTTGGAGTACTGCAGCGGTAAGCTAACTTTCATTCTTGCTTTTTTAGGCATTCTTCTTAAAATAAAGCTAACTTTCATTCTTTCATGCTAGATCACCATCAACATGATTCTTCTTAACTCATTAAATCTATCTCTAATTTCATATGTGGCTGATGATTTTTAGTGTATTATGCTTTAACTTTATAAATATTTAAAATGGAGGGACATTGTTACTGCAACTCGTGGCAATCAGGGACAGTCAGATTCATTCTTTTTAGCTGTTTTTATTCAGGGAAAGATCTTGACGCAGTTCTAAAAGCAACACCTGTTCTTCCAGAGAAAGAAGCAAGAATTATTATTGTTCAGATATTTCAAGGCCTCATATACTTGAATAAAAGAGCTCAAAAGGTTATACATTATGATTTGAAACCCGGAAATGTGCTCTTTGATGAGCTTGGAATTGCAAAAATGACCGATTTTGGTCTTAGTAAGATTGTTGAAGATGATGTTGGATCTCAGGGCATGGAGCTTACTTCCCAGGGTGCAGGAACATATTGGTGAGTTGAATAATTTTTCTAGCGTTTCTAAGTTTTTTACCTTGTGCAAGCTGTAACTATGGAGATAATTTTAAATATTTCTGTTAAATATTCAATCCTCATAAAATTGCTTTAATTGTAGCTTTAAATTGGAATAGCAAATTGATCAGGTTTCTTGTTGCAGAATGTTTTAGGTATGCGACTCATCTGATGAGTGAGTTATCAATTTCTGAACTTAGGAAGATGTGTTTTTGGTGAATGTGCGACTTCTTATTTCTTCATCTACTATACTTTATGATGAAATTATTTTGGGATCATTAACCAAACTGGAGTGATTGACCTCTTTGAGACGCGCTTTTGTTGATGAAACACTGTTTTTGTATCTATATCTAGTTGATTCTATAGTCAGATTACTCTGAGTGACCTTATAAACTTTTTTTTCCTTAGATTATGGTGCATTCATATAGACCTCTGCCTTGGCGATTAGTTTTTGCTTCATTGTTTGCTGTATTGGTTCTGGTCAGGCTAGTTTGTGCAATTTTTCTTATTGACTTAATTCTAGGTTATTGCAATATGTTGAAATATTAGAGTAGAGCAGCATATCTTATTGATAGAAAGAGTGGTATATAAACCCTATAGAAGAGACACTCATAAGAAAAGAAATAAAAGTAGAATAAAAAGATTAGGAAAGAAATAAAAACAGAATAAGGGAATGTGAGTGCTATATGTACAATAACCTCGACGTACGTGTGAGATTGATAGACTAGTAGAGAATTGATTGGATCTAAGTAGCTTGATTAAGTACTCCATCCGACTTTTCAAAGAGTCGGAGGATTCCAATATGTTTTGGGCAAGAGCGGTTGAATCGTGGTAGACTCAAATGTTGCAGTATGACTCGTGCAGCAAAGGATTTGGCCAAGTATTTGTTATGTCAGTTTTTTGTGGTGCTTCCAACACTCGTCACGAGTGTGGTTGGGTTTGTGATAATAATCACAAGTGGGGTGATTTGCCCGAGAGGGCTGAGTACTACTAAAGACCAAAGCGGGCGATTTAGTTGAAAGGGTGGAAGTACCGAGTATGACAAGTCTCTAGCTCTTTTTACGGTGAATCTCGGTGAAAGCAGTGTGAGCGAAAGGAAGAGGATCCAAGCTAAGAATACAGCCCTGAACTTCGTCAAGTTCTTTGTTGAGGCTTGTCGGGAATTGGAATATGCGATCATTTTCAATATTATTTTGGAAGAGAGAAGGGTCGGAGAGTCCCAAGTGTAGTCGTAGTACAAGTCGCTTTTCGCTTTCCATCTATAGTGCAATCAGGTCATTGCGGATCAACTGAGACACCTCATAGAGTTTGCTGGAGTTTTCTACATTAAGTAGATATCACGGATCGTCGTCCGGAGGGCATTAGTGGAAGGGAGGAACATATATGATCAGGTTTCCATAGAGTTATCCATTTCCCAAGCTTCATATGATGGGTCAGTCTTTGGAGGTTTACAAATCATGTCTGTGAGGTGATCGAATTTCCTGCGTCCTTTGATGAATAAGGCTACGCTTGTGACCATTGGAGAAAGTTAATGTTGTTCAGTTTGTGAATTGTGGTCAAGAAGTTCATGTTATTTTTTGGTTCTTCGGTCTGCACAAAAATAGAGGTTGGAATCGAACCTCCGATGGAATCAGGAACACTTTCTGAGGATGGCTCAATGCTGGAAGAGTTTGCCATGATTCTGATTGAGCCAAAGGAAATTTGGCTGGGATTCCGAGACATCGTCGGATTTCAGCTGTGGATCACCGGCTGTTGATGCAAAAAATAGGTAATTCGGATAACTGCAGGAGAGAGATCACCCGCCGAAGAAAAACAATAGGGAGGACATGCGGGGACAGCTGGCGAGAGACTTTGCACCTGCAGGGAAGAGGCTGACGGTTGTCAAGGAGGCCAGTGGTTGTAGAGGACAACAGGGGAGGGCCGACGGCTGCAAACTTTAGCTGGAAGGGTGCTAGCAGTTCCTTCCGGAGACCCTACAAGGAAGGCCGATGGTGGCTGGGATCTAGTATCCCAATTCTGATACCATGTTGAAATATTGGAGTAGAACAAAATATCTTATTAATAGGAAGAGGGGTATATAAATCCTATTACAAGGGGCACTCATGGAAAAAAATAAAAATAGAATAAAGGGAAATAGGAAAGCAAATAACAACAAATAAAATAAAATTTGCATATTAATAATGGCTAGGAATAGCTGTTATTATTTTAATATTCTAATACAATAAATTGTCCATGTAATTTTTCTATAATTTATCTGTTACTAGAGTTATTGTAAGAGGAATCTGAACCAATGTTTGAATTCATTTGAAATAACGAATTTTGAAGTGGGCAGGGGAACTTTGATATTTAGTCTATGCAAATCTTTAATGTTTCTTATATAGAACTTCGCTAATATCATTTGTGCTATTCTTGGCTTCTTAGAGGACTTAAAAAACAAGTGAACCCCAATAGACATCTTTCCCATTTATTCCACCCTGGGAGAGACTTTTTTAATGGATATGTTTAAGAATTCAGCATTCTTAAAGCATATGGCTCAGCCGATAATTTCTCTCCCACATGAACTTGTTCTGGGAATTTATTTTATTATGTTGGCTCCGAAAGCGGCAGAGCCTAAAGAAGGTAATAACCTGGAATTTTCTCCTTTAAATACCGAAACCTCTCAAAATTTCTTGTTGCATTGTTTTTAATATTTTTATTTTTTAGAATCGTTATCATTTACTGGTGCTGACATATCTGTTGGGTCGCTGATCGTGCTTGCTAATCTCAGGTATCTGCCACCGGAATGCTTTGAGTTGAGAAAAACACCATTGATATCATCAAAGGTCAGTGAAATTACCCGCCACATATGATAATTTTAATCCTGCAACTTAATTTGTTAGCTCTAGAACAGGCAAATAAAGCAATAACAAATTTAGGATATTTAGGCTTTTTATGTTAAGGTTGTGGGGAAATTTCAAGCAATGGCAAAGGCCATAGGGGATAGGTAATGTGGCAGTGAAATGTCTTTGGTTCTATAAGTTGATCTGTGCAACCTTGAAGGTAAAAGTTAGTTTTACCATGAAAAGATAACATATCATTTTTTTAAAAAACTGGAAATGATTTTTCCTTTCAAACTGCTCAAGTACCTGTCATAGCAGTTATTAAATCTTCATATTCTTTTTCCTTGGCTCAAAAGAAATCAATTTTCCTAAACCTAAAGATTTATATTCTAGAATTTTGCCAATTCTCTGCATTGATGCTCCTTGTAATTTTTAAATCTCTTCTTATATTGCACCATGTACAAAAGCTGATCTTGCAAGATAAGCTCACTGACTAATTATTTTTTATTTTAAGTGATGCTTCAATATTCAAAATTAAGTTATCTGTAACTACTTTCTATTATTTCTTATGTCATGAATCTTTAAAATTCATGCATGTCGAGCTTAGCTTCATTCTTACAACTTCGTGCTTTCCGGCGATGTAAAATGAAAGATTTTAGACAATAAGAGAGCTCATTGTTGATCTCAATACAAATTGCACTACTTGACAATGTCGAACACATCGCCAAAATGAACATTGATTGTTGTGTCATGTAAATTATGGTATTTATGTCTCGATCATGCTCGAAGCCATCCAAAACATTGACCAATTGTAAAATGGACCACTCCATTGCATCTGGAGCATTTGGATTACCTAAAAGAGGTTTTCTATGATTGAAACAACTACAATGTGAGAATGACGGATCGCCGGAGCGATGCACACAATTTGAATCTGATATGCCTTGGTTGCTGTCGAAATTACACAAATGTCCTTCATTCACTAAACAAACTATACGAGCAAGTTCAGGACGTCAAAATTACCTATAAATGGCCCTCGTATTGTCTGGGTTCTGCATGACGTATGATGAGACAATTCGAGGCAACAATTTGAACTTGAAGTAATGAAGATGCGTGTGCAGAGATTAATACACAAGCAACTCTATTTAAAAATATAGATATAGGGTAGGATATGGGAAACAAACGGGACTGGGATAGGGTTAGATGGGATTGAAATTTGAATTTTCCCATTCCGACTACATCTTAACATGACATCTACCCCCTAACTTCAATTTTTTTTTTTAAAAAAGCCAAATAAAACCTAAATTACTATCAAAACCAAGAACTTTCTCTTCTAAGCCATTCCCTTAAACGATATTGGGCTCTTTTTTTTTTTCCGAAACTAAAAGTCCCAATTGAATCTTCTAACTCCTCTGGCTAACCTTCAATCCGGCTGCCACCCTCCTCTGATTCCACTTTCTATTGCACAACCCCAACAAAGCTCCTTTTTGCTGCTCTTCTGCTGTGGTTCTCTCAAATCAGCTTTTTTAACTTCAGCCTTCCCAGTTCTCTCAATCGCAACGACCTGGCCTGAGCTCAACCTAGGCACTCTCCATTCTTTGTTACCTTTTCATCTTCTTCTGTTTCATACAAAAGTACACACAAATGCCCTTTCATCTTTTTCTTAGGCTGACAAAAGTCATGCTCTTTTTGTTTGTAATAACGTTCGACTGGTACTTTGAATTTCTTATTTTGCATTATTCTTCTTAATGAAGCAAATGACCAATTTTCTTGTTATTTTCCTGTCTGAGCCATTTTGCCTTGTGCTCGGACTAACCTTGGTTCTAAAGTTTAACCTCTGATGCCTTTTTGTGATGTGCAGGTTGATGTCTGGGCAGCTGGTGTGATGTTGTACCAAATGCTTTTTGGTAGACGCCCCTTCGGACATGACCAGACACAAGAGAGAATTCTCAGGGAGGACACCATAATCAATGCCCGCAAGGTGGAGTTCCCGCCAAAGCCTTCTGTTTCAAATGAAGCAAAGGTGAGAAAGCAAGTTCTCGTGTTTACTCCATTTTTATAATTTAAATTTAATTCTCCTAATATCATCGAATTTGTCATTAGGTTGATTTTGATGAATCAAAATGTAGTTCGATCATGAGTTTTATCCAATTTATTTCGAGCCTGCTTTATACATTTATAATAATGGTTCCTTGTCTGTTTTGCAGGAGCTAATTCGTCGGTGTTTGACATATAACCAAAATGAGAGACCAGATGTGCTAACTATTGCTCAAGATCCATATCTCTCTTACTTGAAGAGGTAGTCTGCCACATATTGATGCCTAATTTTATATAAATCATGTGTCGTAAAGTTCTACCCATGCAAAATCTTTCTGTGCATTTTGTAAAGTTCCTGTTTCACTGGTAATTTTTTCCCTCTCTTGGGGTTTTTTTGGCAAATGTCCTCCTTTACTGTAGAGAAAACTGTAGAGCTTGTTACAGTAGAAAACATATTTTTTCTCTAGATAATGAAAAGGAGATATAGCATATCCCATGATTCAAAAAAATTTTTTTTTTTTTGTGGTGATCTTTTAGATGCAATTCGCAATTCTCATTTAGTAGCAACATGGAGATTGTGGTTTATTATGATTTATATAATTAAAGTGGATGTAAATGCAAACGTTGATCTACCTGGCCTTGTTTGTCTCATGCTATTTGGGTTCTGAACAATTTAGAAATTGGAATTATGGCAAATTAACCTTTGCATTTGTCCTTTTTTCAAGGATATACTGCTAAAATTATCTATTTTATGGTAAAGTTATCTTTTGTTCGACAGGGAAAAAACATTGAGAAAACCAAGTGATATTCGTTAATTACTCAGTACCCAATTTCACCTTTCTAGAAAGCTTATGGAGTGTATAAAATGAAGGGGGGCAATCATATACATAGCTCTCGAAATATTACTATTTACAAATTTAGCATCGTGCTTAATTCATCCATTTTTCAAATTCTCAATTAAATATCAAAATTCATGATAAAATCACAGGCCCATATTATTCATTTTTATCAAACTCTCAATGGTTTGGCCATGTGGCACCTGCAAATGTATCGGTTCGATGGTCCAAAAAGATCATCCATGCGCTAATTATGTAAATGGTGATGTTCGAGTCTTTTATGTGTAATGTTACAAAGCACCCTCCCACTGCTACCACATTAAAATCCACACTAGTATTATTTTATTTTATTTTATGTTTTGAAAGCTTGAAAATCACGAACAAATTTGTTGCAAGAGGAGTTTGATCCCAAGAACTTGGCAATAAATTTTATGACCTTTCATCATTTATATTAATTGTCATCCATTTAATGCTTTTAAATTATAAAGTGGTGCAGCTGTGTTTGGTGCATTAAACAGCTTGTAGTAGTCTTGACTTTGTGCGTCCATTTGTGTAAATCCTGCCACTTCTTTGTGGATAGGGCTGTCAAAACGGCTCGTTGTTCGTGAACAACTCGTGTTCGGCTAGTTAATTTCGTTCGATGAGTTAACGAATTAACGAGCCGAACACGAACTAAGATGTGTTCGTTCGTGTTCGGCTCGTTTTGGCTCGAAATACTATTCATCAAGTTTATATATATTAAGTAATATTTAAAAAAAATCTAATTGGCTACAAGACTACAAAGATTTATAATCAATTAAAATATTAATTAAGAAAATAAAATAAAAATTATTAAATTAGATTCAAATGATTTTTTAATATAAATAATAATTTTTAAATCTTGCTGTTAAGCAAACGAGCCGAACACGAACACACTTTTGGAGCTTGAAATATAAACGAGCCGAACACGAGCGAGTAATACACACATATACAGGCCGCTACAAATGCGAATAACAGCCCAAAGGCTGACCCAACCCATATGCATTGTTCACTTCCTTGAAACTCTTAATTTGTATACATATTTTCTTGGATGGGCTGTAAGAGAACATTATATTAGTGGATATTTTTTAATTAATTTAGTGAATCAATAAATAATTTATTTCATCGGTACAATTAAGTATTAAAAAATATTACTTGGATTAAATTCTTAAGCATTATGTTATCATAGGCATAGAAAAAGCAAAATATATCGCCTGAAGTTATCAACATGTTTTCTTATTTCAAACCCGTTCAAATATATAAATTAAATAAGCATTAAAATCATACAGTCTTATTTATATAACGTTAATTTTAAAAATAAATAGATAAATATTATTAAAAACTGCTATTGTAACACAATATTCAATTATTAAAGAACTTTATTAATTATTTATTTTATAATTAAAAATCTCTTATAAAATTTTTTGCTGTGTCATCTCAATCATTACTATTTCACTTTATGTGCTGTATTTTCTTTTTATATGTGAATTGTAAATACTAGAATTGTAACAACTTCAGAATTGAGTGGTTTGTATGTGAATCATCCAGTTATATATATATATATATATATATATATATATATATATATTGTTGACTATTATTTCATTTTTATGAGCATTACAAGAAAGCAAGAAGGCCTTAAAAAAGCCCAAAGAAAAGAGCTCTTTTAAACCCAATGAAAGAAGCGAGATCTGAGCTGTTCGGTATAGCTCCATCATCAATCCAATAAAAAACATCATGCAATCTTTGCGAAAGAATCATGCGGCAGAAAGCAAGAAGAATAATCGATCAATTCAAACTCCAATTCTTTATTTCGTCATTCAAGAATCTCAGATTTCCAGACCCTAACACAGCAGCACTACAATTTCAGTTCTCAGACAACGAGTCCTATACTTAAAAGACAGAGAGAAAGAAGAACCAAAAACTCGATGAAAAGACGGCTTCCATATTACCATCCAATAAAGAGAAGAGAAAGAGGAATCAAGAAGAAACCTAAAAATACTTGACGCAATTTCTTAACATTCTGGAGAGACTGGAGCATTCGAGCAATTGGTCCTGCCCTGACCTGAGGGCCTGCTGCACGCACTTATTCCACGCGAAGTAGTACACCCCGCATCTGGCTGTCTGCACGAATAAGTCGTTTTCGGGCACATTCGACCTTCTTACCTCGTCCCACAGATCAAAATCGCCGTAGATCGGCGACCCATCACTGGGGGAGAGGGAGGGAGAGAGGGAGGGAGGGTAGGAACGCGGAGAACTTCTCGGGGAGAAATTGGGGGTGTTGGCAAAGTAACGCTTCTCCGAGGAGGTATCGGAGGACGGGGGATAATCTGTAGAAGAGGAAGTACCAGTTGAGGAGGAGGAGGAAGGGAATGGGAACGCCATGGCAAGGGAGAGAGAGGGAACGAAGAGCAGGAAAAGTTGGGTGGATTCAGATTTCATGTTATTTATAATTTAGTATTACTTAGACCTTTCAAAGTAACTTAGTTAATAATATAAATTGTATATCAAAATGAGAGCCGATGGTTGCAGAGACTGATTGGTCACCTCATTCGGCCGGCTAGCAAAGTCAATCGGCAAATCATATCGCTGGATGGACAACAACAAAAATTTGCCAAAAATACTGAAAAGAAATTAGATATACAAAAATGTGCTGATGAAGTCAATAATAATTTGTAACATTCAAGGACAATAATAACTTGTAACTCCCATGAACAATAATAACTTGTAACTCATAGGGGAAATGATGTAATTTTTGCACTTTTATCCTCCTATCATCTATAAATAGGAGGATTTTTTTTTTTTCACGTAAGATGACTCATGTCATTTGGACTTTTCAACCAGTTATGCATTGCTCTCTCATTCGCTTATAACAACTTCTTTTAATATATAAAATGGGCACATAAGCAAGAGGAAGACCCCCACTTTGCCACGCTGTGTCAATCTTTTCACTCTCTCTCACTCTCTCTCACTCCCTGGGTTTCTACACATTCATTGGCTTGATCTACATAACAAATTTAAATTTAACATCCTAAAAAGTGCGGTGAGCTTTAAATTGTGTCGTCAACTAGAAGACAAACAATACTGAGGAGAAACTTTTCAGAGATACACTATAGCAAAAAGAACACAACAGAAACTTGCACAACAGTTGGCTTGTGCGTGGGATAAGTCTGTCACGTGAAAGTCTCCTCGATGTTGGCGTAATTCACCAGCCGTAATGCTGCCACGGCAATTTCTGACCGACCATTGGGTTTCAGCCAATCAATGGCCTCCATACGGCTGTATGCCTCGTGCCGATCATCCCAAAATTAGGGAAGATTTACATACATTCCACTCAATTCTTATGTATTTGTATATTTACATACATATCACTCAATTCATTGTACTTCCAGAAAGTCACCCTCGGTCCGACCACTTTCTTCCGGTCGGTCTCCTGCCTTCGACCGATCATCTTAAAATCAAGGATTTACATGCATACCACTCTATTCTTATTTTTTTCCTTGGCGACAGAAACTTGGGGAACTCTAAAAGTTCACAACAAATGAAAAACTCTTCTCGGAAGCGACCCAATGAAAGACTTCCATCCGAGGCGAGAGAACTCCAACACTTATCATTGAGCAACTATCATAACAGTAAAATAGTCTCATAAATGTAAAATGCTACAACGAAGATGAGCAAATAGGACCAACCGTAGGTTATCTCAACTAAGCAGAGGTCAGTTGGCTGATCTGCAATATAAATAAAAAATTGATCTGAAAAGCCTCAGGAGAGCACTCAGAGACTTGCCGAATTCATTGGAGCATAATTATTGCATTATTGTAATTGTCTTTTTAGCATTCAAAGTTTCTCATTCTTATCGCAACTTCACTTCCATGAAGTAAGAGAATTTGGGGCATTTATGCGTGTCCAAAAAATATCAATGCAGATCTCGATGAGAGCCGACGGTAGCATAAACCGGCTGATCACCTCATTCGACCAGCACGCCCAGCTAACCGATCGGCCATATTACCAGATGAACCCAACAACAAGAAGGTGCTAGACGTACAAAAAAATGTATCAAATATACGAAAATGTGTCAATTTATAACTTTCATTGGCAACGATATAATTTTTACATTTTTATTTTCATATCTTCCATAAATAGGAGGATCTTCTTTCATATAAGGGTGCTCTGTCATTTGAGCTTCCTGGCTATTTAGAGATCATTCTTTCCTTCCCTTGCAATAACTTCTCTCACTCATTCTTCCACTCTCTCTTTCTCAGAAATACAACCTTATTAGTGAGTATTGTTATCAAAGTTAACACCAACATTAAAATTTATGTTTGATTTAATGATTTTTTTGATGATATAGTGACTTGTTTTCGTCATTGGGGTATTTGTTCATAAAATATTTGATAGATGAGTCAATTTTAAAAAACTTTATTGCTACAAGTAAGAAATATTTACATGCATTTCATCAAAATTTTATTTTATTTACAGAAGTTGAACCAACATGCATGATATTAATTGAACTCGAGCATTTATAAGTCACACTGATAAGTCATATATCATTTAGCCAATCATTAACAAAATCATTTAGATGCTAGATTTTTAATATATTCAACAGAAGTGCTATTTATTATATTATTTTTAAAAAATTGAGCCCAAAAAATAATATGTGAAATTAGAGGTATGTTGGGAAATTAAATTCTCCACTACTACTTGACGTTACGTTCGGAATCCAATGAAGTGAAGATATGTGGAGATGATAGAAAATTTTTTTAAATAATCATTTTTGGGCAGTGGAATATTTCTTTCGCGTTATTACTCATTATTTAGATATTTTTGTTCTGGGAATATTCCAAGTAATAAAACATGATGAATATTCTCCTGTATTGTCGGGCCGGATCATAAGAAAACGTGTGTTTCCCAGAAGCCAAGTGTCCGCATATACGTAGCTCTATGTTAGGAGTCCTCATGTAATATTTTTCCACTTTTAATCTTTTACAAACAGAATCGAGTTGCAGAGAATGCAAGAAATACATTAAAATCAATGAAACAGCGAGCTCCATCGTCGATTCACGCATACGCCATTGAAAAATCCTTCGTGCGCAGATTCAAGCAGCAGAATGCAAGAAGAATCAATCCATTATACACAAATTTTTACCAGCAATTAAAATTCTTTAATTCGCCGTTCAAGAATCTCAGATTTACAGATTCCAACCCGGCAGCACTACAATTTCAGTTTGCAAACACCGAAACTGATTCCTAAGAGATTGAAAAAGAGAGAGAAAGAGAGGGGAAAGAAGAGCACAGATCAGAAGGCAGCTTAATAAAGAGCATAAATGGAGGAATCAAGAAGAAAACTATGTCCTCCTGACGCAATTTCTGAGCAATTTGGAAGCCAAGGTGCACTTAAGCCTGTAGTCCTCCCCGTTCCTAATGGACTCGCTCACGCACATTTCCCATGCGCCGTAGAAACGCAGGCATCTGTGTCTGCTCATGAACGATTCGAAGGATTCATCGGGATTCAGCCCCATTCGCTCCTCCCTCACTGCACTGTTGAAGAAGTCCATCGCCCACCTTCCGCTAGAGGATCTGGCGGGATAGAAGGAGTGGGAGGAGGAACGGTGGAGGTTGGATCTCTGAATCGGCGAGGAACGAGGCAGGTTGGAGGAATGAATCGGCGTGGAAAGGGGGAGGTTGGAGGCTTGAATCGGCGAGGAACGGGAAGAAGTCGGCTCCTGTGAGGTGTTCTCGACGGATTGGGGATATTCAGAGGGAGGAGAATAAGGAGATGAAGGTGAGCGGGAGGAGGAAGAGGAGAATGGGCGGTCCATAGCTGGGAGTTAGGGTTTCGTGAGGTAGAAGAAGGAGGAGCTACTGGCGGCCAGAGAGATAGGGTTTGTCGTGCCACTTACGGGATGAGTTTATAGGTAGAATGGAGTAGTTCTTGAAATAGACCGAGCCGGGTCGGGCTGGGCCGGCTGAGGTTGTAATTTGTAAAGAACGCTTCATAAAAGCACTAATGCCAAGAGCCGAACAGATGTTATTCCTTTGTTATAAGTTGCAAGATACTTATATTTGATTCATTTAATCTTAAAACTTTAAAAGTATCTAAAGAACTTTTTATATTAATTTGAATATTAACTGACGAGTCTGAGCAATTATTTAAGTAATCCAAATCTGATTAAGAGATTAGACACGTAATAATTGAATCACTCCAGTCGAATTACGCATCCCTTTCAGCTTATATATGTACCCTGGCTACAAAATCTTCTTTGCTTTCATACTTCCCATCTCTTCTTCTCATCAATCACCTAAATTCTGAAATCCTAACCCTAGTCATGGACTCCTCGTCCTCCTCGTCCTCCTCCGTTGGATCTCCACTCTCTGAAAGCACTCAATCCCCTGAAAACACTTCACCGCTGCACTCCTCCTCCGTCGGATTTCCTCTCTTTGGAAACACCCAATCATCCCAAATATCCTCGCCGATCCCTTCCTCGTCGGTCGCAATCCCTAGCTTTGAGATCACCCAATCTATGCAAAACCCCCAATCCAACCCGGAAGCACAAATAGTAAGCAACGGACCACCGACGCTGATGGTCTCCGATGCAGAATGGAACCGAGAACTTGCTCGCTTGTTCTTCGATTTTAACTTCTGCTTCTTCATGAAGGGAGGGCCATGCCAGGAACGCTTCCTGAATTGGTATAGGTGCACGCACCGCGTCGTCTATGTCGGCGGGTACTTGACTGAATGCGCCAGATTGGCCGGCCTTCTTCGGGACTGTGCCTTCTCGAACCGAGATTACCATCAATCCCTTCTTGGGCATTTCTCGGAAAGAGCCTGTCGTGATAGAAGCCGTCGAGATAGAAGCCACCAGTAATCATGGCGGATATTCAGTTTTCCTCGTGATTGTTCTCTCTCTCTCTCTCTTCCAAGATTTAAAAACCAGAAGGTTTACTGTTGCAGTATTGATCTTGATTTCTTGAATTGCCAAAGAATCTTATTAGAGTTGAAAATTTGTTACTTGCAGTGATGGTTTATTTCTAATTCCTTAAGACTCTCTTTCTTGATTTCTATTCGTAAAACAATTCATTAATCACTTGTCTCAGTTTCCCTTCTTTCAAATTTAAGAAGACTAAGAAAAATATTTACTAACGAGGCTGTTTAAATTGCCATTATCATGTTTTTTAAGTACTGTAATAAATATATACATGTTAAAAATTTAAGTGGTATGCAAGTACATATAGGTGTTAAACATGTCAATTCATAAGTATATGTGGTGTGCATATAAATGCCTCATTTTCTTCTTGGATGGTGGATACTTTTCTTGAAAAATTCAAGTGGTATATAAGGAATTAAATATTGGTGGACATTTTCAATCAATCTATATTTTATTGCCTTTTTTATTATATTAGAAAAATTAATCTCGCTTAAAATTTTAAGGATTATGGATTAGAGACGAATGTCGGGCAAAGTCGAGATGACCGCTCAGTTGTCAGCTTCTCATGATCATTATTGTATGATTGTCATTTTTTAATTATTATTGTCTGACAACCATCACGAAAGCATCATCATCATGTAATTGTCATTATCTAACTGTTATCACTTGACTGTCATTACACTAATTGTTTTAGATTTTATTGTAAAATAAAGTGCAGAACTTTTTGTAGATTTTGTAGCTCACATTAATGTAACAAATATATTTTATAGAAGATATTTGTCCATTTTATAATTATAATATTTGAATAAAATATATTTTGATTCATCTATCAAAAGAGTAAATTGTCCTTAAAAATTTGGGAAATGCTTTACGTTGAAATGGAACTCTTTTCATCTAATTATTCGTACATACGTTTTTTTATTTTTTCAATATTCTTTTATTTATGCCATCTTGTTTATGATACTATATTAAGTATTATGGAGAAAATGATAAATACATTTAATTTATTTATATTGAAAGTAAAAGTGAAATTTTTTAATTTATAATTTGAAATTCGCAAAAAAAAAATAGAAAATATATTTTACTTAAACATTAAAAGGCATAAAAAATAAAATATAAAGAACATAAGATAATCTTCTAATTAAAAAATAAATTTACTCATAAAATTTAATTTCGACATAAAAATAAATGTGATCTTTAGTGATTACTTGAGATTAATATTTTTTTCATTGTTTGTCTTTGATTAAAAATAAAATATTTTGTCATGTTAAAATAAAGTATGAACATTTAAAGAATATTTAAAAACATTTAAATATTATTTATATTTTCAAAAGTAACTTGAATGATTTTTCTAATTTTTATAATAAACTTTTAATATAATTTTAAAAAATTAAGTAAATAATTATAAAAACAGGAAAAAAAAGTTGATCGAATAGTATAATTATAATTTTTTATGTTAACTTAAATTTTAACTCTATTGTTTAGCATTATTTATGTTCCATAAATGCCTTAAACATTTCAATCCTTAATAAATATTTAAAGTAAAAATTTATTTAATACAAAATTTCACTATAAAATATAGTAGTGATAAAAAAACCATTTTTTAAATTACTGATCGTCCAAAATAAAAGTAATAATAATAATAATAATTGTGGACTTTGATACATATATCATTCTTAAACGATAATTATATTTAATATCTAAAAACATATATATATATATATATATAAAAGCATTCTAATTAACTTTTGTCTGTTTTAAATGTTTTAAAAGACAATCTTGATTTGACTTCAAAACCTTAACTACTAAAAAAGTCCTCTTTACGGTTTCCAATCCTCCCATTCTTAACTCCGATCCGATCATCAATACCATCCTTCGATGACAACCGCTCATTCTTAACTCCGCTCCCATCATTAATGCCATCCGACGACGACAACCGCAAATCTCATTCCCAACGCTGCTCCCTTCGCTTTATGCTGATCATCTCTCGGCCTATATTTACTCTCCCGCACCTCTACAAATCAAGCTCCCTAATCAGAGGTGCGGACGATGAATGGCTGGGCGAGAGCTCTGCATGGCCATTGGACGACCGGACATAAGTATTTCTCCCCAAATGGGGAGTCAGCCAAGCATAAATGCCTTTAAGTTTGCTCCCCGTGCTTCAGTGCAATGGATTTGTTCTTCAAGTACGCTAATTCCTCGGGCTTTAGTTGAATTAGGTTCTTGTAGTTTACATTCCATATATTAAATAAGGTGCTTTGAGACATTAATAAAAAGAAACCTTCTTATTGTCGTAATCATATGCTTGCATGGCCTAAGCTATAAATGAATTAACCAATTTGGTTTATTTTCGTGATATTTTCCCAAGGTTTGTACATTTAGACCTCAATATTTTCAAATTCTATTGAAATTATTATTATGATGACTTCAAATGTGTTATGTGAAAATTCAGTTAATTTTTTTAATTTTTATTGATTTATTAATTGATTTGAATTTTAAATGTATTTTTCGTTAAACATTCATAATAAATTAAAATGTTCGCCAAAATCCTTTAAGTTTTAAACGAACACTAAAATTTTCAAGTCATTCTAAGTTCATTTGAAAATATTTCTACGAATTATTGATTTTATTAAACGAGTTTAATTATTTAAAATTTATTTAAAATACATAGTATATTTTAATCTCGAGTTTTAATAAATGAGTAGGAAGATTTTAAATTCTCATAGTATATTTGTAATTTTGACATTTTTAGATGTCTCAACATGAAAGTGGGTTATTACATGTTCATTTGTTATTAACAATTGATTTAGATCAGTTAGGTGAGCATTTGCTATTTGCTTGATTTAAATGTGAAGAAGATATAAATGTAAATTGGGTTATTACCAATATACCTACCCTAAGCATATGGCTTTTATTGAAATCTTACTATTGTATTCTCTAGACCTTGTAAACATTTCAAACTAGATTTTATAATTTTTTTTTTTCAAGATTTTAAGTGTTCAACTTGAAGATTAGGGTAGATTTATAATTTTGTAGTTTTCACACAATTTTCTTAAGTCACATAAAATTTCATTTGATAATTTTCAATTAGTATTAAATTTTCAAAACAGTAAATTCTATTATTTTTATGTTGATATGAAGTAATTAAATTTTTTTAAAAAATAAAAAGAAAATTATTCAACAATTATAGATTTGCAAATATACCTTTTCATGCAAATTACATTTTTAAATTGATTTATATTTTAGTCACTTAATTCTAATTAATCACTCAAATATAATTTTATGATTTCAAAGCGTGTTTTGATGATTTTTTTGAGATTTGGAGATAAAATGATATTTTATAAATGATAAATTGCAAATATACTCTAACACTTATAAAATGAGTCTTATTGTATTTGAGTAGAAGATTTTAATATTTTAGTGAATTAGCTTTCCATTAGTGATATTATCTTTTAAATTTCATTTATTTTTTTTAATTTTTTGTTCTTTATTTTTTTATTTTTATGTTTTTTATTTTTTTAATTTCATTATTTTATTATTTTCCTTTTATTTTTACTTAAAGTTTAAATTTCTTAATGCTTTCTAATTTTCTTTGTACTTAGGAAAATTATGAAATGTTATTGAAATCAGAGACTACTTATTGTTCCTCTCTTCTAGATCAAAAGGATTGGCTTGGATATGCACTCTGTTGCCCATCAATTTTGGATAATTGGTGTTAGAGGAACAATTTTTTTATGCTAATTTGAGAGATAGGGACAGAGTGAGTGAGTGAAAACATAGATAATAAAAGCATAATATATCCTTAAGCAAAGAAACACTCCAAAACATCATCAAAATTATCCTAGTACTTCCACCCATTATTGAATATGCAATTTCTCAATTAAATTAATTTGTGCCTTTTCATATATCTTCCTACAACAAGTGTTATGATGATGACATTAACACATTAATATTTCTTCTTGTAATGATGTTCTGCATTAAGCAAATAATCTTCATATATTTTTTTAATTTAATCTATTAAAAAAACATTATCATGAAGAAATGCAAATTTTTATTTTAAAATAAAAAAATGAGAATAATATTTTCTTCTATTGTGAATCTATTGATCACTATATTGATATAATTTTTAATAGCAGAGTTATGTCAGATTAAGGGTCTGCTTGGGGCAGCTGCAGCTTATCCAGTTTATGCTGATAAGCTACTTATCCTGATAATCTGGTGAAAAAATAGCTGATCCAGATAAGTTGTCTGTCTGTTTGGTTTGTACGTTTAAAAAACAACTGATCCTGGAAAAATGTCCAATCTGCCCCTGTTCTGGATAAGCTGCAGCTGTTTGGTTTGTGCGTTTTGTAAACAACCGATTTACAAATTTCTGCATATTTTTTTGATTAAATGAACAATCTGGTACGTTGATCCGGATATTTTTTATATGTAGAATTTGTGAAGTTGACACCACTACTTGAAGATTTTAATCCTCGACAACGGTCCCAAAAACTTGATCCTAAGCAAATTAAAATTTCAATTATATCTTTAAGTAGTAGGGATTCTACGCAAGCATACGTATCATTATCAAGTAATATAATGCTTTCTGATTAAGCCAGAAATATCGATCCCACGGAGATTGAGGTTAATCACAGCAACTTTCAAGAGAATTTCTAGTCTAGAATAACACGCACCAGCTTGTAAGGTCGATAAAGGTTTGGTTTTGATTATATCCTACAATTATCACTACAATAATACTTCTACTCCTAAATTAAAATACTTAGTGAAAATCAAAAAGTGGGGTGTAATATATTAAAAGTAAACTTCCTCATACGATGAAATTAGTGACATGTGTAAAAAGTAAAACAAGTAGTGAGAGTGATTGTGATAAATAAGAACAATTATATTATTTACCCTTACTAGAGATGCTATAAAGAACATTGGTTAATTTAAAGTTGAATAGTTCGAAAGATGGGCTAGATAAGAAAGATACTAGCCCTCACTCTAGAGTTTCCTCTTATCCCTCCACCTGAAGGCTAACATCTCGCATCAAAAGCCTAAATAATAGACCAAATTAGGGGGCTTTAGCCTGTAACTCTAAAATCCTCTAATTCTACACCCATTAAAGATTATTTCCCTATTTATTTGCACTCAACCATATGAACTACATTCTCATCCATAGAATCTCATGTGATTCTACAAACAGTTGATTGAGACAACACCATCACAGATCTTACATGTTATCACAACAGATTTTAACATGCAAGTTGATCAAGTTTACATGAAAATGAAGAATAAAGTAAAATCATCACAATATATTCTCACTCTACTCAATTATATATCCTACACATGCATACTAATTCATTACATGAGGGAAGAGTAACGAAAACTACTCACTACACATGGAGAAACAACAAGAACTTTTCATTGAACAAGACTTTGAAACCATACAAACAAAGTATTAGATTCAAATCAAAATACAATGAAAATACTTATCTTTGATGGAAATCAAACTCTCCTTGTATAGCAAAAGCAATCTCTTTACAATCCTCTCCAAGAATAAAGTGAAAAGAAAAGAAGAAATTCTCACACTCTCTCTTTCTCTCTCACATTGTCAACCCACTTAGGGCTCATCCCCAAGCCTTATTCTCCTTTTTCAATTGATTCAAGAGTCCAAGTGTCATTTTAGAAAAATTTCCAAGCCTTAATTATAATTTCCCAAGAGATGCTTAAGTGTCTCTTTAAAAATGTCCAGATTCGATGAATCAATGAATCTTCCAAAAGTGCCTCAAGTGTCTCTTCAAAACTCCTTATAACAACCCCAAATTTTTCTAGAAAGTCCCTTTTACCATTTTCAACGCTTCAAAAATCGTCCAAATCCGATTTATATTCTAGAAGATATGTTAAAAACTGCTTTTGACACTTTTATTCCAAAAGTGCCTCAAGCGCTCTCTTCTATGTCTGGTGGCGCCTAAACACCATGATTGGGCCCTTAAGCACCGGGCACAGACACTTGAGTGTCCGGTTTTGGTCCTCATGGCTTCGGTGTGCCCCAGTTCGACCCGATTTTTTCCGGGTTGCTCCGTTTTGGTCCATTTTTGTTCATTTTTCTACAATCACTCCAAATTCTTTAATTTGACGTAACTGCAACAAAAAATATAAGAAAACATACATTTAAAGTGCAATATCATTATAAAATATAACATAAAAATAGTACATTTTTAGACACATCACACGTAAACTTGGTATTGTTCTATTTAACCCACTTCAGAACTCACTTGACACATACAGACTGCCAAAAATTTGATATTTACAAATTTACCAACCTTCTTAACTCAATCATAAATGGAAGATAAAAGTAAAGATTCAAGAACATGAAACTACAAAACATTCTTAAAATTTAATATTCAAACGTTAAGACAAGAAAATGTCAAATATTTATATCGCTTAAATATTTCGGAACACATCACATAAGCACACTTAACTGAACAAAAGTGAAATACTCATCGTCCTGCAGTTATTGAAAAGAGAATAGATCAGCCAAAAAATTGAGGAAATATAAAAAATATACTTACCGAAGTATGGAGGCAACGGTTGTCGACGAAAAAAATTCTGTGGCCATCCAAGCTGCCCCACAGTTATAGCTAACACCTAAATAAAGAGCATTTGCATTTACTTCCCTGACAAAGTAATTGTCATTTCACGAAGCCAAACATACATGCATTTACTCGAGAACAGGTATTGTAATTTCAGCAAAGCAGTCGAACCTAAAGCACTCAAATATCAACAACATGTAAATTGAACCAAAAACAGTCAAATAACAGCAAAGCACTCCAACCAATTCATCCAGCATTGTACTCATAGCTAACACCTAATTCATGGATTGACATACATAGCACACAATTCATATGTATTTACACAGCTAACACCTAATTTTCATAAAAAAAAACTGTACTCACTAAACATGCAACACAACCATAGTGTACATAAAAAGCTTTAGCTGAGAACAGTTGTCTGAACTCCCCAACTCTTCAACACAGCCGTATAGTGTGCATATAACAGCCCTATAGTGCACTTATAGCAACCATATAGTGCACAAAAAAAACATAAGAAGGTAAATCTATGAAGTGGTGGAATATAAATGATAAAAGAAAAACTTTACCTTAATATTACCCATATCATCTGTTTTAGAATAATATAAGCAGTTAATCACTTATCCAGAAAAACATGGTGAACTGGAATAGGGAATGAGCTCATCTATAAAGCAATAATTGAAGAATATAACTTACAACTGATGCATACAATTGAAACATATATGAGCACAACAAGAAATTTTATCACAATGATGACTCTCTATTGCTTAACAACCATCATTTTATCAGGGCTCTAACATGAATGAAAATTATGGCAGTATAACATAGATATGCCCAAACCAAATTCAATATTGATATATTGCTGAAGCCATAGAGTTATGCCCAAACCAACATCTATTATTGACACATGCTGCAGTTTATATGTATTTACACAACTAAAAATGCAGCAGTTAATACTAACATGCTGCAATTTATATGGATTATTGATACACAACTAAAATTGCATCCTCAGCAAAATATCAGAGAATAAGGTAAAATGTTTGACCGAAAGATTTCAGTAGAAAATCAGAGAAGATGTTCAAAAGTATTAATAGCAGTCATGTAACATATGTAATTCTACTAATGTTCCAGATGTTCAAACTCTCAAATTATGGATTTTGTCAAGATTCCAAACTAGATGAGCTACAACAATTTAAAAGTATTGATAATGCCCATCTTGGCTACATGAGCTACATTGAATTAATTTTCATGCTGCAGTCTTTATATATTATTGATACATGTTGCAGTTTATAGTACAGTTTACACAACTGACATGTTGCAGTGAACCCAATTCAACTAGCTATATACACTAACATGCTGCATTTTATATGTATTTACACAATTAACACCTAATATACATGAAGTATGCTCAATCTATGAACTTCGTTCTCTTTTGATGCATAAGGAGAGAATGGTTGAATATCCAAAACCTTTATAGTGAATTAAGAACTTATTAACAACCTTGCTAAAAAACATTGCATGAAAGCCAACCACGAATACTTAACAGAACTATTAAGAATTCCATGAGGAATTATCTATGTAAAAGCAACTGTAATCAAAATAGGGACATGTATAAGATATTATTAGCCTCATTTGTATCCAAACTTCCATTTGAGGTGTAGTTGGTGAAAAGGTATAAGATATATAAGATATAAGAAGTTCAACAAAAGGTGCTTTTGGTGAAAAAGTATTAGAAGTCAAGCAACACAACAATTAAACACATGGAGCATTTATACCATGCAATTCTAAATTCCATATTCGTTATCCCCTCTGGATAAAACAGAAAGCAGCCATCTACAAAATGAAACCAGCCATTCCAAATGACAGCAACATTTATACCATGCATCTACAAAAGACATGCTTATAACAAATTTCTTAAACCATTAAACTGTAAAAAATCCAATTAAACTCATGGAGCTGCTAGAAAACAAAAATAAGGACTTATTAGTAGTTTTGCTAGTAAACATAAATATTAAAGCCAACCACGAATACTTCACAGAACTGTTCAGAATTCCAAGAGGAATTATAGTTTTACAGATAAGGATCGAAGATGCATTCGAAAATAAAGAGATATGTTAGTACAATAAAGATGTATTTGAAAATGTACACAGTTTACAACCAACTTCCCACCACTTTCATAATCCTCAAAGTTCCATATGACATAGTTCAGAACAAATTGAAGCATAACATTAAAACCATGACATCTTTGATGTTGACACCATATGTTTGATAGAAGGATTCGAATGTTAAAGAAAGGAGGTAAAGTAATCCAGGAATCACATATTTCATCTGTTATACGCTCCCTCAGAGCAATCATCTCATATGCACCTTTGCCAGCTTGGGTGTTAAAATCTTCTGCCTCCATTAATTCATCCGTTATGGACTGCCCAACCTGAAATTCGAATGCTTTAAGCGGTATATGCATGTCATCGGCATCAACAATGTCGAAGTCTGGATCAGATCGAGAGGGATGCCTTCTAATGAAATTGTGGAGCGTCATTGTAGCCACAACAATATGTACCTATGTTTGAAATGAATACATCGACATATCCTGTAGAATGACCCATTTCTTCTTCTACACTCCAAATGCCCTTTCGATTACCCCGCATAAGGAGGAGTGACGTTTGTTGAACATCTCTTTCCTACCAAGTGTGACATCACTTGACCTCTTGAAATCAGAAATGTGATACTTCGTGTCTGCAAATGGCTTTAAATACCCTCTCTGTAAAGGATATCTGACATCCAGCAAATAATATTTTTCTTGCACTAATTACACTACTAGTGACCCTTGAAGAAAAAATCCAAAAAATTAATCAAAGTTAACATACCTGAAGGCGGGTGTGGGAAACATTGTCGATTGTTATTTGTTGCAAAGCTAAAAGACGATTGTCATGTGCACTTCCTTCCCATTCGACCATCACAAATGTGAAGTACATGTTGAAGTCACATACAACCATCACATTTTGTGTAGGTGAACCTCACCATCCAATGTATGCCACATTTTCATCGCTAGGGAGTCGGGCATCGACGTGCGTACCGTCAATTGCCCCAATGCAGTTCTGTATTGATTTGTTAGTGATCTCATTGACATCATATAAATTATATTATGAAATGAAAAAAACAAAGTGAATAGACTAACCTTGAAAAATGGAATGTAGCGTGTGTCATTTGCTATTTTGCTGGGAGTTCTACTGAAAGTTGGATCTTCTGGCTTAATTATGTGTGAAGCTAGGCTATCGGCTTATTGTTTCTGATGAATATTGAAATCGCTTCATAGCTTCTCTGATTGATTCATTTTGGGATAAAATAAACAATGTAATTGTCAAAACCTCTATTGTAGTAGTTCTGACTGAACCTACAAGACCGTGACTCATTTGTAGGTCGTTCGGATGATAAAAAAAGGGTACTGTCATGCGAAATATGTTTTTGAATCTTATGGGATGTTTAGCAAGCATCTCGCCCACTCTTTTATCCCCAATAAATAACGAGGTCATTCGTGGTGTTCGTTCTCTGTTTGGGCGGTTACTATAATAACTACATAAGAATTGCCACAGCCATTCTTCTGCGACATTCTTGGTATAACACTTGCTGCCGCCGATCCATCCTGTATGAATGTTGTACTATGCATAAACAATTTCTTAAAATAAAGACAAAGAAATCAAACAAGTATAAAAAAATAAACTTTTCAAAAAAATATACTACTCTGAAAAAAAAAATATGTGCATATCAAAGACTTCCCCTAAAACCTAAAGCAAAAATATCCATTACAATAAGCAAATACAATAGACACGAGATTTGAAAGATTCATTTTTCAATTGAGAAACACAAATAATCAAGACGCAGCTCGGGGCGTAGCCTCTTGAAAATCTACCTGTGGGTTGGGTCCTCGAGAACCCTAACAATTTTTAAGTAGAACATAGGATCAGCAATAACTTCTGGAATTTCATCTAAAACACTCATAAAACCATCAACAGTGGGATCATCCACCACAGGTTTAACTGATATTGGAGCTTTGAATACATGTATCAGTCTATCAATTGAGCTCTGCACGTAAGCATATTTATTTTTTCCTTTTTTCCATCTTACGCCTCTTTGATTGGCCAGTTGACTTAAGCTCCATAGGGTTTATGCTTGGGCCTTCACCTGAACCCATAATCTGATCGGGGATCACGTCAACTGAGATGCCAACAAAACCCTGCTCTCTTGGGTTGAACGTATGCTGGCCCGTAGCGACAAACCCTTTGAACATACCATTCAATTTGTCTTCCAAGTCTAGCTCAATTCCGCACAACTTAATTTTGTTTGCATTTGGTACTGCCTGCAACAAGGAGGGAGGGGTGGGAGCATATTAAGTGAAATATAAGTATAAATGTAAATTTACTGAAGAGTTCGCAGGAGTACATTTATTACCTCTAATTTTTCAGTCCACCATTCCTCTGAAGCGTCCACGGTATGCTTGACAGGATCCCAACCCAGTATTATCGATCCCCGTTTAAGTTCTTTCCATAGCTTCCAATCTTTCTTTAGTTTATCCCACTTGTTTTTAAATTTCAATCTATCAAAAGCTAGTCGTATCAATTCTTTAAACTTATTGGAAATATTTTGTCACCCTTCTTTGTTAAAGTAGGTTGTCGATCTATTTCCAACTTCAATCTCCTTAATAGAGAGATTACAGAAAATGTTGGTAACTTCTTTGTCCCACTTTGTTGATGTAGCTCCTTCTCTGTTTTTAGCCATAATGGGACTAATAAAAAATATAGATCAAAGAATGTACTCTTATTGATATTACAATAAAGCAGCAGTTGAAAAAAAAAAAACAAAGCCTTAGATAATAAAGAAATTCATGTGATGTATGTCTTCCAAAATGAAGTACAAATATTTTCAAAAATAAATAATTTGAAAAATAAATAATTTGAAACAAAAAAATGCTAACAATGTTTGATTTGGCAATAGCCCAATACTGACTCCAAAATAGTCCAAACGAAAGATCCAGAAATCTTCCTTGTCATACATGAAAAATTTGTTCACAAAACTGGTATTGCATTTGAAGCTATTCAGCTGCATCTCAAGGATCCTTTATATTATAAATAAAAAATAACTTATAATCATATTTAAGAAGCATTCCTTCTCAAACACAACAATTTGCTTATGCAGCCACGTTTGCTTTAGGAAAGGTCAAGCGCAACATAAGGTAGCTATTACTAAGCCAAACACAATCAAACAATTTAAGGGTTTGGCTCATCAATTTATCATCCATCATGCTACCTAGCTAAATACCCTCATGTTTTAAATGTGCATTTGGCCTTTATTCGAGAAGTTGAACTAGTTACTCTAGTTTAGCTTCTAAAAGCAATGCCTCCAAATTTGACCTCATATTTTCTTTCCATACCTAGAATATCACTGCGGGAAGTCCATCAACACCTCCAAATAATAGTGGCAACGTAAAGAAGCATAGGTAATACACAATACAAGTACCAAATATCATATCCATAACTAGAAATAACATCAAATCCATAACCAGAAACATTAGATCCATTGGTATGCTTGATAAAAAGAATTTCCAAACCATCCTGCTACTTCGATGAGGAAGATGAAACCGTGGACATCCAAAGAAATAACATCAGATCCATTCGCAAAGAAGTGAAGAATGACATAATATAAAAATGTGGAAGATGAAACTGTGAGCATAAATCTAACAGAAATCCTTCAGGGACTTGATTAGCATTCTCAGGAAGATGAAACCGTGGACATCCAAAGAAATGAAATAGAATTAGCATTCTCACAAACATACCTTCAGGGACTCAATTAGTGTTCTACGAAGGAGATACAAAGGAGATGGGAGAATCCCGCAGTGCGCGAGAGCTGCTTGTGAAATTAGAGCAGAGGAGCGACGAGGGGCATCGAGATTTTTTCCATACAATGAAAGGCGGATCGCGGGTAGAAACCTGCGATCCGCGTCTAATAGTAAAATGGAAACTCCATTTTACAAAACTCATCCGGGATGTGTTTTCCAAACGTGAGGTGGCGTTTTCAAAATGCCACCACTGCAAAAACGCCCTCCCAAACGCACCCTAACTCTCAAAATTATTTAGATTTGAGAGTTAAATCAACTAACTTGTGTTTGGCATTGTTGTCTATTTTGGCATTGTTGTATACTCATCTATAAGTGATTAAAAATTTTTGTATTTATTATATTCAACACATGCATTGTTTAATTTGACATTGATTAGATGAAAATAACACAATAGTTAGAGCATCACATAACATACTCTTTCATCATCATCATCATCAAATTAATGATTGACAGATCCGGGTGGCCTCGATGCCGCTTTAGGAACCTCTTCATTCTTCGCAAACCTTCCTCGAACTCGATGTTTGCTTTCAGCTTGTTTCTTCCTGCAATCATACTATAACATTTTGTTTCACATCAGTGACATTGTGACATAAACATCAGAAATTAAAGCATTTCTCTGAAACTTCTCAGCCACATTTACCGTGATCTTTTTGCTAAAGTTTCTGGTATTTCTCTTCTCCATGTACCTACTTATCTTCTTCTTCCTCTCCTCTAATGTTAACTTGGGAACCTTTTCCTTTAATGTTGAAATATCTTTAGAAACCACTTTTAATGGAACCGCACTCGTGTTGCACTCGACCATTCGTTGGCCGCAATCTCTTAGCACCTTCAGAGAAATTTTGATTATAATTTAACTAAAAAAACTTAGCATTATTGAATGATGCACTTGAACGATGCATTTATATATACCTTTATATCTTCTGGATCATAGATTGTCTGCATGGGTGCAGACGAGTACATTCCTAAGTTGCAGGGTTCCATAGCCTCCGACAGTCTCGCTGTCATTCCAGTATCAGGAAATGACCCAAAACCAGCACATGTGCTCTCATTATAATGCATGCCACCAAATGCACTTGCAGTATTATTGAAAGAACATACATTTAATGTTAATGGGTCCATGGCCATACAACTTGGTAAATTCATAGCCATCTGACGTACAACTGGGCCTAGAGAGTAAGCTAGATTTGCAGGAGGAGCAGAAATGACTTGGTTGAGCTGATTTGTGAGATAAATTGGTGCCATGCCATGGGTAGACCTGATGGTGGTGAGACCTGATGGTGGTGGTGGTTGGGAGTTGGGGAGAGTGTGAACCTTATGTGTAGTCATGCAAAGTTGCGTGTTTGAGGGTGTGATGTGTGATACTAACGAGGAGGTTTCTATGAAGGGGTCTATGCAAGAAAGGTTATAGTAGGCTTCTGTCTCAGTGGTGGGGCGGACTGTGCCGAAAGAAGGGTGATAGCAGAGCAGAGGGTTGTTGTTGTGTGTTGTGGGGGTGATGGTGTATGAAGAATGAGATTCAAACTCGAGAATTGGGGCACCAGTGTGAGTGGTCCTGAGGCCATAGCAAGGCATACTGGTGGCAACGGTGTTAAGTATTGTCGTTGGGATGTCTACAGTGGCAGCCATTGGAGGAGCAGAAGGAATGTTATTGGTGGTGGGAGGAACTTTATAGTGATATGGTTTTGGTTGGTTGATGATTTGTTCAGAGAAGCCATCTTCTTCATTGTCAAAATTGAAGACTTTGTCGGCTACAGTAGGACCGGCAAGGCATTTCTGTTACAATCAAAATAAAATATTGAGATTGTTAAATTGTTAGTTCTACTATAGAAGACAAAATTCTCAATTTCGAATATGCATGAAAAGATGAATTTCACCTTATAAAATTTAAAAAGACGGTATTTTTTATGTGATATTAAATATTTTAGAGGTATAAAAGCAAAAAAAAAAAAAAAAATGGAGAGTGAAAAGTTTAGGTGTTAGCTATGTAATACATAGGAATTCGGTGGGTACAAAATGTAAGCTGCAAGCAATAATATTCTAAGCTATCTAATATAAAAATAATGTTGCAGATTTTGATGGCCAGAAGACAATAAATCTAAGCAGTGAGTTCGGTAGCATCCTATATTCCTATGGGTACTTGCATTAGAACCAAAGTGCAATGCCCAGTGGATATTGATTGTACGTCAGGAAGATGAACCTGATGAGGCCGTGCTAGATTGCACAGCGACCCATCCGAATTGTCGTCTGAACGTGTGATCGTTGCACATAATAATTTCTTCTTCATACGAGTCAAATGAAAATAAAAAATTATTGTTTGAACATAATGGGAATCGTATATATATGAATTTAATTCAATAATATTTATTGAGAAAATAAAATTTGTTAAATATATATGTATAATTGCATGTATTGGTTATTATTTTTATTATTTATTGGTTGATTTTAGGCCTGCTTTATTGTAATATTGTCACCTTTCAAATGAAACAAAATTGTTAATGTAATTAGAGCGTTGCATATTGACATAATAAAATCCTCTGTTGAATTTGATCTCAAAATAATTCATAATCAATTAAAAAATGCTATATAAATCTAAATCTCAATATTTCTATTTAATAATAATGCAAGTTGTAGATATTATCATTTCAGTGAGCCATTTTGATAACTATGCATTTTTACAAGCCCGATCAACCAGCGCAAATACATGCACCTCGATATTAAAGAAAAAATATTATATCTGTACGATAACTCACGGAGCGCCGCATCATTATACACGTGAATTACAAATGACACGGCGCCCGATCCTTTGCTGACATGCAAACGTCCAGACGTATTACTTCATCAATATTAAAACCAACAAAACCGTTATAAATGACATAAAAAACTTTAAGAACTCATAAGAAATAATAAGTAAACGTATAGAACCTGATTGTTGAGAATCGCATCAAGAGACTTGTCCCACGGCATTCTTAACAAATCTTCCAGCCGAAATTCTTCATTATCAAACGAATATTGAGGAAGATGATTCGAATTCTCATTGTAAGAACTCATGATGATAGAGAGAGAGAGAGAGAGAAAGAAAAGAGGATGGTGTTCTTATAGACGATGAGAGCAGGGGGAAGGTAATAAACGAACTATTTGAACATATAACTAAAAAAAAGTTGTTTAAAAAAAGAAGTTTACTATATATAGTGAGGGAGCAGCGAATGAAATGGCCAAACGCAAAGGGAGACTTTATTTTTAGCTGCTGGCCTCCTGCGTATGGGCCCCTAGTTTACAACCAATATATATATATATCATTCTCGGAGGGACCATTACACTAAAAAGTAGACTACTGGAATTTAGTTAAATTAATACTGCATCAAATTTCTTCATATTTGATAAATAAATAAATTTAAATATATTTTTAAAAAATTTCAAATATTAAATAAACCAAATATGAATATGATTCAATTCATATCTCAATATTTACGAAAATATTTATTTATTGTTCAGCGATTAATGTATTAAGTAATTTAAAGTTCTAAGATATATACTTTGAATAAATTTAAATTAATTAAAATTTATCTAATTATATGTTTAATATTAATATATTATAATTTAAAATGGACATACATATTAACATAATCTAACTCTTTCTTATTTCTTAACTTTCATAGACTAGTTTATTTATACTTTTTAACATTGTTTGATTAATGTAAGAAATTTTATTTGTAAACAATATATAAACATATTTAACATGTGTAAAATATTTCAATAATTGACTCGACTTGGTCATATCATAAGTTGTTCATTTTATATAGGAGCACGAGACAAGCTTTCACGTAAATGTTCATACTTTATTTATTTATATATTTAATAGTCATAATTAATTTACATTTAACTTGTCTATTTAAATTGAATTAGTAATTTAATAAGTAAATGAGCTATTAAATAAGTTTAAAATTTAAATGAGTACTTGATTTTTCATATAAAATTATTAACAAAAATTTTTATAAATCTTATAAAAAAATGAAATAATTTGTGACTTTGTATTGAAATATTTTACACATATTAAATAAGTTAATATTAATTTATAAATAAACTTTCTTACATTAATAAAGCAATGTGAAAAGTATAAATAAACTTGTTTATGAAAGTTAAGAAATAAGGATGAATTACACTATACTAATATGTTTGTCGATTTAAAAATATAATATGTTAATATTAAATATATAAATAAATAAATTTTAATTAATTTAAATTTATTTAAAAAATATACATTAGAACTATAAATTATTTAATATATTAATTGCCAAAAGATAAATAATTATTTTCATAAATATTGATGAATGAATTGAATCATATTCATATTTGATTTATTTAATATTTCATATAAAAAAAGATATTTAAATTTATTTATTTATCAAATATGAAAAAATATGATCTAGAATTAATATAGCGAAAATCAAGTACTTTAATTCTACTGTAATGGCCCCTTTTTGAATCGTTTTTTCATCATTCACCCAAATACGGAAACCCTAACCCAAGTTATGGACCCCTCATCCTCTTACGTCAGATTTCCACTCTCTGGAAACACCCAATCCCCTCAAAACTCCACAGCCTTCCTCCGTCAGATTTCCTCCCTCCGGAAACACCCAATCTTCTGAAATCTACCTTACACTCCTTTCCTCATCAGTTGAAATCCCTAACTATGAAGTCCCCTGTCCTTCTCCGTCTGAATCCCTTTTTCTGCAAACAACCAATTCAACCGAGAACAATAATTATACTGCAATGGACCGCCGACGCTGAACGTCTCAGATACAAATTTGAATCGAGAATTGACTAACTTGTTCCAAGATTCTAACTTCAACTCTTTCATGAGGGGAGGGTCGTGGTAGGAATACTTCAAGGAATGATATGAGTGCATGTACCGCATTGTCTACTACAGTGGAGAAAGAGCTAATTGCTCCAAGTTGGGCGGCTTTCTCCGGGACTGCATTTTCTTAAATCAGAATTACCATCATCCCCTTTTGTGAATTTTTCAGATATAAGCTGCCGCCAGTAATCGAGGAGGAGATTCAGGCTTCTTCATGGCTTCTCTCTCTCTCTCTCTCTCTGTGTGGAATAGTCAAACAGGAAGAAATTATGCTTAAAGTGGTATGTATGTAAAAATTAGAATTTGGATGTTAGGTAAGTAAATACATAAGAATTGAGAGGTATGAATGTAAATCTTCCTTCTCTCTTTCTCATAAAAGATTCGTTAATTACTTTCTTCCACTCCTTCGGCTAAAATGTAGGATATCACTTGTCTCATATAACCTCATGAACAATGCTAAAATATCTAAAATGTGATATTATATTCAGTTTTCACCCAAAAGATTAGTTCATTGAATAAAATAAATAAAAAACTGCTACATCACATTAATATATTTATTTAAATTTTATCTTAATTAAATTTATTTTAAAAACCTAATATATAACTATAAATCAAATGCATTACTTATTTGAAAATTAATATTTTTAATTGATTCATCCATCTCAGCTTATATATATGTACCAATGGCAGCGGCGTCGGACAACTTAAACATTTTCACTTTTTTACTTCTCGTCTCTTCTTCTCTTCAATCACTCAAATTCTGAAACCTTGACCTTAGTCATGGACTCCTCATCCTCCTCTTCCTCCCCTGTCGAATCTCCACTCTCTGGAAACACTCAATCCTCTGAAAACACTTTGCCGCTGTACTTAACCAACGCCGGGTTTCCTCCTTTTGGAAACATCCAATCCTCTGAAATATTATCGTTGATCCCTTCCTCTTCGGTCGCAATCCCTAGCTCTGAAATCCCCAAATCTTCGCAAAACACCCAATCCAACTCGGAACCGCAATCAGCCTGTGATGGACTGCCAACGCTGATCGTCTCAGATGCAGAATGGAATCGAGAACTTGCTCGCTTGTTCCTCAATAATAACTTCTGCAATTTCATGAAAAGAGGGGCATGCGAGGAACAATTCCTGGATTGGTATGGCTGCGTGCACCGCGTTGTCTATCATGGCGGGCACATAATTAAATGCTCCAGTTTGGCGGGAGTTCTCCGGGATTGCGTCTTCTCAAATCAGGCTTACCATCAAACCCTTCTTAGGCGTATCTCGAATAGAATAAGCCGATAATCATGGTGGATATTCACATTTCCTCATGATTGCCCTCTCTCTCTCTCTCTCCCTATTTGTCGAAGATTCAAGGAACATAAGGTATATTGTTCTAGTATTGAAATCTCCAAATCTGGATTTCTTGATTTAGGGTTTAGGGTTTCGTTAGAGTTGAAAGTTTGTTTCTTGCAGTGACCGCTTATTCTCAATTCCTAAAGACTATGCTTCTTGATTTCTATTGGATTTCAACGATCACAAGAAAATTATTGGATTTATTTAAAATAAATATATAATATGCATAAATTATACTGCGCTCATCTTAAATAAATTTCAATATTTCTACTTCGAATAAATAATTATATTTTTTTTATTTTTCATTCCTACTTAAAATTTTATTATGATAGTAGTTTAAATTAATATTATTTTCTCATTTTAATAATAAATAAATTTGTTTGTGAATTTATACAAGTAAGCTCTAAATTGAGTGGGCTCATTTACATCTAGTGGCCCCAGCCATGAAATAAAATGAAGGGGCCATTTGCATACATATCATATGATTTTTAGATATTTACATATCTAATACCTAAATCAAACTTTAACATATGATTAAAAATATGCTATTACTAACATTTCAAAACTAAAATGCTGTTTTTCATGAATAGGATGTAAAATATGAAAGTTTAGGTATTAGATGTGTAAATATATAAAAATTATGCGGTATGTACTTCAATTTACCCAAAATTGAATTGTCTAAATAAGGTTTTGCAAAAAAAAAAAAAAATTAAAATATTTACAAATAAAATTTCTTGCATTAATCAAACAATGTAAAAAAGTATAAATAAACTAGTTTATGAAAGTTAAGAAATAAGAAAGAGTTAGATTATGTTAATATGTATGTCCATTTTAAATTATATTATTTGAAATTTAGAAAAACATGCTTAAATTTATTTATTTATCAAATATTTTAAATTTTAAAAAATATATTTATTTATCAAAGATGAAGAAGTTTGATGTAGTATTAATATAACTAAATTCCAGTAGTTTACTTTTTAGTGTAATGGTTCATACGAGAATGAATATATATATATATATATTGTCATCCATTCACTCTAGTATTGAAACCCTAACCCTAGTTATGGACCCCTCTTCCTCCTCCGTCGGATTTTCGGTCTCTGGAAACACCCAATCCCCTCAAAACTCCACACCGCTGCCCTCCTCCGTCGAATTTCCTCCCTTCGGAAGCACCCAATCCTATGAAATCTCTCCGCCGCTCCCTTCCTCGTCAGTTGCAAACCCCAGCTCTGAAGACCACCAATACACACAAAACTATTCTTCGCTGCATCCCCCATTCTTCTCCGTCCCAAACCCTTTTTCTGCAAACCTCCAATTCTACCCGGAACAACAATTGCACTACAATGGACCACCGATGCTAATGGGCTCCGGTGCAGATTGGAACGAAGAACTGCCTAAGTTGTTCCGCTATTTAAACTTCCCTTCTTTCATGAGGGGAGGGGCATGCGGGCAAGTCTACACGCACTGGTATGAGTGCATGTACCGCGCAGTAAATATCGGTGGAGACAGGGATAATTGCTCCAGGTTGGCCGGCTTGCTCCGGGACTGCATCTCCTCAAATATGAACTACTATCATCCCCTTTTTGTGCATTTTACAAATATAAACCGCCGCCGGTAATCGTGAAGGAGATTCAGGCTTCTTCATGGCTTCTCTCTCTCTCTCTCTCTCTCTCTCTCTCTCTCTCTTTTCAGCGATTTTAGGAACATAAAGTATAATGCTGCAGTATTGGAATCTGCAAATCTTGATTTCTTGAATGGCCAAATAACTTCGTTGGAGGCGAAAATTTGTTTCTTGCAGTGATGGTTTCTTCCTAAATCCTAACGGCTTTGCTTCTTGATTCTGTTCGTGATAGAATTGTTTAATGACTTTAACTAAATTCACCATGAATTACCATCGTTTATTTGATTTTAAAAGAACGGACTAAAAATTACTGATTTTTTTTTTAAAAAAATAGATATAATATGAAGAATTTATATTATGTTCATCTTATAAGTAGCAAATTATATGATTTGATTAAAAAATATGACTATATTATTTAAAAATTTTAAATTGGAAGAAACTATGCTTAAGGTTTTGACATTATTTGCTAGTTTTACTTTGCCTGTTAAATCATTCGATTTATGTGGGTGGAATAGTCAAATTAATTCACAAAACATGTTAATCGGAAGAAATTATGGTTAAGTTTGGATGTTGGACAAGTAAATACATAAGAATTGAATGGTATGTATGTAAATCTCCCTTCTAAGTTTTATAATGAATGCTGCCTTCGATCAGCTGCTTCATTTTCAGTATTCAATTCTAGCGATACATAGCATGAATTATTCATCTCAAATTCCATTCAAAAGAGATCTTTTGTAGAAATAATGACCAACCTCCAGAATCGATTTGAAGGTCTTAGAAATGTTCGTTAAAGTTTGGAAAACAAAAAAAAAAAAAAAAAAAAAAAAAACACTCTTACAAAAGTAACATGCAGGACCTATAAATCCAAAGATATTATATACACTATAAATTACAGCACTAATCTCAAAGATAATTAACAACCAAGATGAAAAAGCCACCCCTGAAAGTAAGCAATCAACCGACGATTCAAGATCAAGTAATGTAATTTCCAAGCCATCTCTCTCTCCCTGAAAAACAGAAACCCTTTATCCTAACTATTCTCATATCTACTGGAGATTCATTAACCACTTTCTTCCACTCCTTCCGCCAAAGCATAGGATATCACTTGTCTTATATAACTTCATGGACAATACATGACCCTGGGTGTTAAGAGATTCAACTCTAACATGTTGAAAAGGACCCGGCGGGACCCATTCCCAACATTAGTTCTATGATTGAGTCAAGAATCTCCTACAAATTGGTCATATTATAAGTGGTTCATTTTTTACTCGAACTCAAATCTAACTTTCACGCATATGCAAATACCTTCTTGTTTAGGGTTTTTAGTATGTATATTTTATTTTTACTTAGTTCATTTATTTTAATTATACACGTAATTTAATACTTTAATGAACTAAGTTAAAATCTTGAATGAGTATTTGAATTGTTATATAAAATTATTTGTTGCAACAATTTTTTTTACTATCAATTAATATAATTAAATAATAAAAATTTAGTTCATTGAATAAAATAAATAAAAAACTATTACATCGCATTAATATATTTATTACATGAATCAGTATTTAACCACGTCAATTTTGTGCATAACCATGCCGGTTTCAAGTGTGATCACACCGCTGGACAACCAGATCTTGTTCTAGAATGTATTTTTTATGTTGATTTTTATTAAATCTTTAAAAGGAGAAGCATAAGCACGAATAGAAGCACTCTTTTCGCAAACTAATGATCAAACTATACTTTCCAATAAATGAAATCTAAAAAAACCTAAAAATAGTTTGATCTAAATATGTATGAGATCAAATCAAATAATTAAAATGTGATTGAAAATTTTATAATATTAAATAAGGGTTTAAATATTTTTCATACACCTGGATGTTTATAGTCAAATTTAATATCCCAATTGCAAACTCTACTGAATTCCATGATTTTTAAGATATTTAAACTCTGAATCAATAACTAATGATAAAAACAAACATACAAAACATATAATGAATTTTTTTTTAGATTTTGGTAAAAAAAAAAAATCAAAATATAACTATTAAAATTTACAAATAGACTCTTATTCTTCATAAAAATGACTTGAATTTGAAATTAGATTAAGTTTGGCAGTATGACAAACTCTAGAGCTTTGATTGATCAACAACGTTGATGACTATTACCAACAACTATTGTCAACAACTCTCAGTTTTCATTTGATTCCTATCATGAAGCCTTCAACAACACTTAGTTGTTAGCTTCCCATGATCATTGTTGTATGGTTATCATTTTTAAATTGTTATTGTCTGACCACCATCATTTAATCATCATCATCTGATTCATCCAACTGTTATTTTTTTAATTTTTTTTTTAATTTATTATATTGATTTAAATTTTAAATGTATTAATCTATTGATATCATCTCAAGTCAATATCTCTTAATTTTTCCTCTTGTAATTTCTTATTTTCCTTTTGTACATTCTAATTAATTCAACTTTAAACAGAATTAATATCTTTTTTATTTGTAAATATGAGCTCAAAAAAGATATTAATTCAACTTTAATACAAGAAAACTCGTTTATAACAATTATCATACGTTATTATATATGTCAGGTAAAAAAAAAATATGAGAATTTTAATTTGAATTTTTTTTAATGTTTAAAAAAAACAGCAAAATATAGGAGCTAAACTAAACAAAGATTAAATATATTCATCATATTGATTTACTCAAAACAAATAACAACAACATACGAACCAACAGCAACATTTATTTAATGAGTAGCATACGACGCGGTAGATTGTTGTAAAAGCAATGAGCATGAAGGAATAACATCTAGATTTTTTAACTTATTTTTATGATCGTAATCATAAACATATTTTCTGAGAATTGTTATTGTGGAAGGCTAAGCATTTCTTCATGTTGCTTCGCTACTATCTGCAAGTTGAATTCAATAGAGAAAAATATTTAGAAATCTCATATTTAAATTGCTTTCATGTATAAACAATATAATATTTCCTCTTGTATTCATGTACTGCATTAAGCAAATAATCTTCATGTGTTTTTTTTTTTTTTTTTAAATCTTCTCTACTAAAAAAAATATTATCATGAAGAAATGCAAAATTTTAGTTGAGAAGAGAACATTAGAATAATAATTTCTTCTATTGTGAATCTATTTATCATTACATTGACGTAGTTTTTAATTGCACAGTTATGTCCGATTTACTCGTAATATTATTTAGATTTGAGAGTTAAATCAACTACTTGTATTTGGCATTGTTGTCTACTCATCTATAAGTGATTTAAAAGTTTTATATTTTTATATTCAACATATGCATTGTTTAATTTGGCGATGATTAGAAGAAAATAACACAAGAGATAGAACATTGCATAACGTACTCTTTAATCATCATCATCAAATTAATGATCGGCAGATCTTGGTGGCCTCAACGCCGCTTGCGGAACTTCTTCATTCCTTGCAAACCTTCCTCGAACTCGATGTCTGCTATCTGCTTGTTTCTTCCTGCAATCATACTATAACATTTTGTTTCATGTCAGTGACATTGTAACATAAATTTCTGAAATTAAAGCATTTCTCTGAAACTTCGCAACCACAATTACCGTGATCTTTTTGCTAAAATTTCTGGTATTTCTCTTCTCCTTGTGCCTACTTATCTTCTTCTTCCTCTCCTCTAATGTTAACTTTGGAACCTTTAAACCTGATTCCTTTGATGTTGAAAAATCATTAGCAACCACTTTTAATGGAGCTGTGCTCGTGCTGCAGCCGCTCATTCTTTGGTTGCAATCCCTTAACACCTTCAAAGAAATTTTGATTATAATTTAACTAAAAAAACTTAGCATTGATGAATGATGCATGCATATATACCTGTGAATCTCTTGGATGATAGACTGACTGCATGGGTGCAAACGAGTATATTCCTAAGTTGCAAGGTTCCACAGCCTCCGACTGTCTCACCGTCATTCCTGCATCAGGAAATGACCCAAAACCAGCACAGGTGCCCTCATTATAATGCAACCCACAAAATGCACTTGTAGTATCATTGAAAGAGCAGAGATTTAATGTTAATGGGTTTATGGCCTGACAACTTGGTAAATTCATTGCCATTTGGCGAACAGTCGGGCCTAGTGAGTAAGATGGATATGTACGAGGAGGAGATATGACTTGGTTGAGCTGATTTGTGACATAAATTGGTGCCATGGGTAGACCTGATGGTGGTGGTGGTTGGGAGTTGGGGAGAGAGTGAACCTTATGTGTAGTCATGCAAAGTTGTGTGTTTGTGGGTGTGATGTGTGATGCTAATGAGCGGGTTTCTATGAAGGGGTCGATGTAAGAAGTGTCATAGTTGGTTTTTGTTTCAGTGGTGGGGACTGCGCAGGAAGAAGGGTGATAGCAGAGCAGAGGGTCGTTGTTGTGTGTTGTGGGGGTGATGGTGTATGAAGAATGGGGATCAAAGCCGAGAATCGGGGCACCGGTGTGTGTCGTCCTGGGGTCATTGCAAGGTATGCTGGCGGCAATGGAGTTATGTATTGTCGGTGGGATGTCTGCATTTGCAGCCATTGGAGGATCTGAAGGAATGTTGTTGGTTGTGGGATGAACTTTATAGTGATCAGGTTCTGGTTGGTTGATGATTTGTTCAGGGAGGCCATTGTCTTCATGGTCGAAATTGAAGACATTGTCACCTATAGTAGGATCGGCAAGACATTCCTGTTATAATCAAAATAAAATATTTAGATTGTTAAATTGTTAGTTCTACTATAGCAGACAAATTTCACATTTTAGACTACGCATGAAAATATGTATTTCACCTTATAAAAGTTAAAAATAAGGTATTTTTTATGTGATATCATATATTGTTGAGGTATAAAAGCAAACAAAAAAAAAAGAAAAAAAAAGTTTAGGTGTTTGATGAGTAATACATAGGAATTCGGTGGGTATAAAAAGAAAACTGGAAGCAGTAATATTCTAAGCTATCTATTATAAAAAAAATGTTGCAGTTTTAGATGGCAAGAAAACGATAAATCTAAGCAGTAAATCATGATGCATTCAACATTCCTATGGTTAATTGCATTAGAACCAAATTGCATAAGAAATAATAAATAAACATATAGAACCGGATTGTGGAGAATCACATCAAGAGAGATGTGCGGTGGAGTTTTTAAAAAATTCTCCAGCAGAATTTCATCATCATCAAACATATTTTGGGGAGGATTATCCAACAAAACATCATCATCATCAAACAAATATTGGCGAAGACTATTCAGCTGAACTTCATAATCATCAAATGAATGTTGAGGATGATGACTCGAATTCATATTAATGGTGAATGAAAGAAGAATTCATAAAAAGAGAGAGAGAAAGAGAGAGGATGGTGTATTTATGGTGGATGAGAGAAGAGAGGAGATAATAAATGAAGTATTTTGACATATGACTAAAAAAAATGATTAAAAAAAGAATTTTTCTATATATAGACTCAACGGCTATTTGAAGTTTTCCCTGAAGAAGAATGGGGATAAAATCCTTAGAGCTTGCTGGTCCATTGAAATTTCTTCCTCCGGTGGACATCTGTTGCTCATAGGGATCGCTGAAAATTTTGAAAGGAATAAGAACCACTACTCGAGATGGATGGTAGCAATGTACAAGCTTCTCTTAAAGGATTTTGCTGTTGAAGGGTTACAGGCATTTCAACTCCTCCGTCTCCACGCCATCTCACCTTCCCATCATACATATGCTTGAAAAAATATATTTCATTTTTTAAATGTTAAAATGTGGTATTTTCTGTGTGATATTAAAGATTTGGGGGATATAAATGTAAAAAAAGCAAATTTTAGGTGTTCGATGTGTAATAACATAGGAATTGGATGGGTATAAAATGAAAGCTGCAAGCAATAATATTCTATGCTATCTCATATAGAAATGTCGTTGAGGGTTTATATGGCAAAAATGCAAAATTAAAGATAAATGTAAGCAATGAAGGAAGCATCCTATATTCTTATGGGTACTTGGATTAGAACCAAAGTGCAAAGATTCTCCACATAGACCTTTTCCAATGTATTTTGCTTTTTATATTTTTATGGCACTCTTCAATAGTATTATATTAATGGTCTTCATTTAAAAAATATTATTACTTGATACTTCGGATGTGGCCATGCCATCGTGGATTTAATACGGTCTTTCTTAGTTGAACTTGCGGTGATAATTTCTCTTTCATGTGAGAGAGAGGAGTTTTTCGTTACTAATTATTATTAGAAATTAGACTTTACATAATAATTATTATCACCTTAATATTATAAAATTTGTCACTTTATGGGAGTCATTTATATACCAATTTAATCCAATAATATTTACCCTAAAACAAAAAATTTTATGCATATGTATGATTGCATTTATTGGCTATTATTTTTGTTATTTATTTGTTGATTAAATGAAATCTTTCTTTTTAATGAAATTAAAGTGCTGCATATTGACATAATAAAATCTTTTGCAAATTTTGAAAGACAATTTAAAATAAAATAAGGATTAGGATAACTTATATTGTGAATGAGGTCTAATGGGTCTCATGCGATGAGCAACCCTCATAGTTACTCATCTTATATCAATCATATAAAATGCCAATTCATGCAAGCATGCATGGCCAACAATTATTATCAAAGCTTATATATGCTTCATAGGCATATGAGGCTGGCTGACTGATGCGTTGTATATCATAAAATTATTTTTATAAATAAATAAATTTAATTATTTATTATAATTATGAAATATTTCAAAATAAAGCATGCGTTGTACATGTTCATACTTGATTTATTTATATTTTTAATAATCATACTTAATTTACATTTAACTTGTTTATTTAAATTAAATTAGTAATTCAATGAGTAAATGAGCTATTAAATAAGTTTAAAATTTAAATGAGTACATAACTTTTCATATAAAACTATTAAAAAAAAAATTATAAATCTAAACAGAAAACAGCAAAATAATTTATGAATTTGTATTGAAATGTTTTACACATATTAAATAAGTTTACGAAAAATTTACAAATAAATTTTCTTACATTAATAAAGCAATATAAAAACTTGTTTATGAAAGTTAAGAAATAAGAAAGAATTACACTATACTAATATGTTTGCCGATTTAAAATTATAATATGTTAATATTAAATGAAATTTAAATTTATTTAAGAATATATATTAGAAGTATAAATTATTTAATATATTTTTTTTACTGAAAAATAAATAAATATTTTCATAAATATTGATAAATGAAATGAATCATATTCACATTTGATTTACTAAATATTTCATATAAAAAGATATTTAAATTTATTTATTTATCAAATATGAAAAAATATGATCTAGAATTAATATAGCGAAAATCAAGTACTTTAATTCTACTGTAATGGCCCCTTTTTGAATGAATATATATATATATATATAGACCTCGGTTTTCCTCCTTCCAATCTCTATTTGTCATCATTCAGATAAATACCGAAACCCTAACCTTAGTTATGGACCCCTCGTCCTCCTCCGTCGGATTTCCGCTCTCTGGAAACACCGAATCCCCTCAAAACTCCACACCGCTGCCCTCCTCCGGCGGATTTCCTCCCTCCGGAAACACCCATTCCTTTGAAATCTCCCCGACTCTCCCTTCCTCATCAGTCACAATCCCTACCTCTGAAATCCCTCAATCTACGCAAAACCCTTCGTCGCTTCATCTCCCATCCTTCTCCGTCCGAATCCCTTTTTCTGCAAACCCCCAATTCAACCCGGCACAACAATTGTACTGCAATGGACCGCCGACGTTGATTGTCTCGGATGCAGGTTGGAACCGAGAACTGACTAACTTGTTCCACGATTTTAACTTCAGGTCTTTCATGAGAGCAGGGCCGTGCGAGGATTTCTTCAAGGAATGGTATGTGTGCATGTACGGCGCCGTCTACTTCGGTGGAGAAAGATCTAATTGCTCGAGGTTGGCTGGCTTTCTCCGGGACTGCGTCTTCTTAAGTCAGAATTACCATCATCCTCTTTTTGCGCATTTTTCAGATATAAACCGCCGCCAGTAATCAAGGAGGGGATTCATGTTTCTTCATGGTTTCTCTCTCTCTCTCTCTCTCTCTCTCTCTCTCTCTCTGTTTTCAGTGATTTTAGGAACAGAAAGTATACTGCGGCAGTATTGAAATCTGCAAATCTTGATTTCTTGAATGGCGAAATAGCTTCGTTGGAGGCGAAAATTTGTTTCTTGAAGTGATGATTTCTTCCTAAATCCTAATAGCTTTGCTTCTTGATTCTGTTTGTGATAGAATTGTTTACAGATTTTAACTGAATTCACCACGCATTACCAGCCTTTATTGGATTTTAACAGGACGGACTCAAAATTACTGATTTTTTTTTTTTAAATATATATATAATATGAAGTTATATTCTGTTCATCTTAAGGAAACTTCAATAATTTTGTTTTTAGTAGCTAATTATATGATTTGATTTTAAAGCTAATATATTATTTAAAAATTTTAAATTATGTTTTAAATTGGAAGAAACTATGCTTAAGAGGACTAAAAGCTTAGAAAGCACTAACTAAATTGAGTCGGCTCATTTACATCCAGTGGCCCCAGCCATATTCTTCTGCAAATGAAATAAATTGAAAGGGCCATTTAGGAGCTAGATATGTAAATACATTAGAATTATGTGGTATGTACTTAAATTCCCCAAAAATATCTTAATAAATCTAAAGTGATGATAGTTTTATTAGTTCGTACTATTTAAATTTAATTTTTATTTTTTATTATATATTGTTTTGCGGTGAGTGAAAAACTAAATATAATTTTACAGGTTAAGTATTGTAATTTGGTGCTTGCTATAATTTTGCATGAAAAGCTTAGAAAGCATTAACTAACCATTCGTCACGTGTCTCAGTTTTCCTTCTTTTAAGCTTAAGAGGACTAAAAATATATATATATTTACTAAGGAGGCTGTTTAAATTGTCAATATCACATTTTTGATGTACAGTCATAAATATATACATGTTACAAATTGATGTGGTATGCATGTAAATATAGGTGTTAGATATGTCCATTCATAAATATATGTGGTGTGCATATAAACTATAGATTTTAGTAAAATTGCATAAATCCTCAAATTATCAATATTTCTTTTGTCAGTTGGAAAGCTAACAATTGATCTTATTATGCTCCACTCCTCATCATAAAGATGAAAAATAGTCTCTATCCCTAAAAAATAGCTTCTTAGTCTACGATCCATTGCAATAGAAGATGACTTGTAGAATACGTATAAACTTATTTAGCCGCCCGACCCTCTCTAAGTATTAGGACTGTAATTGAGTCAAATATGTCACGGGTCGGACTAAACTTGGTCATATTATAAGTTGTTCATTTTTTATTTGAGCGCGAGCCGAGCTTTCACAGACATGTTCATACTTTAATAATCAAACTTAAATTATATGTAACTAGTTTATTTGAATTAAGTTAGTAATTCAATGAGTAAATGAGCTAATAACTAAGTTAAAAATTTGAACATAATTTCTAGAACTAAACTTGGTCCCTTCGATCAGCTGCTTCATTTTCAGTTTTAGATCGAGTTTGGCAGAATGAAGAACTCTAGAGGTTTGATTGATTAACAACGTCGATGACTATTACCAACAACTATTGTCAACAACTCTCAGTTGTCATTTGATTCCTATCATCAAGCCATCAACAATGCTCGGTTGTCAGCTCTTCATGATCATTATTATATGTTTATCTTTTTTAAATTGTTATTGTCTGACCACCATCATCTAATCATCATCATCTAATTGTCATCATCCAACTATTATCACTTGTTTGTCATTACTTTAATTATTATCATCAATCTCCAATACTATTTCAAATATAAGAATTCAGCTAAGTACGCCCAATGTTATAAATGACAATAGTGAATATATTTTACTTGTTTTTTTTTATATATAATTATAATATTTGAATAAAATAAATTTTGATTCATCTATCAAAGGAGTAAATTTTCCTTAAAAATTTGGGAAATGCTTTACGTTGAAATGGAGCCCTTTTAGTGCTTGTGAATTTGAAAACTTTAAAAGAAACTAATAATATCCAATTCATCTAATTTATTCGTACCGACGTTTTTTATTTTTTCAATATTCTTATATTTATGCCATCTTTTTTATGATGCTATATTAATTACAAAACTAATAAAACTTTAAAAGAAACTAATAAAGAGGAGCGACGAGGGGCATGGGGAGTTTTTCCATACAATGAAATAAGGATCGCAGGTAGAACCCTGCAATTCGCGTCTAATAGTAAAAAAGAAACTACATTTTATAAAACTCATCCGGGATGTGTTTTCCAAATGTGAGGTGGCGTTTTCAAAACGCCGCCACTGCAAAAAAACGCCCTCCCAAACGCACCCTAACTCTCAAAATTATTTAGATTTGAGAGTTAAATCAACTAACTTGTGTTTGGCATTGCTGTCTACTCATCTATAAGTGATTGAAAATTTTTGTATTTATTATATTCAACACATACATTGTTTAATTTGGCATTGATTAGATGAAAATAACACAAGAGTTAGAGCATCACATAACCTACTCTTTCATCATCATCATCATCAAATTAATGATTGACAGATACGGGTGTCCTCGATCGCTTGAGGAACCTCTTCAATCTTCGCAAACCTTCCTCGAACTCGATGTTTGCTATCAGCTTGTTTCTTCCGGCAATCATACTATAACATTTTGTTTCAAGTCAGTGACATTGTGACATAAACATAAGAAATTAAAGCATTTCTCTGAAACTTCTCAGTCACATTTACGGTGATCTTTTTGCTAAAATTTCTGGTATTTCTCTTCTCCATGCACCTACTTATCTTCTTCTTCCTCTCTTCTAATGTTAGCTTGGGAACATTTTACTTTAATGTTGAAATATCTTTAGCAGCCACTTTTAATGGACCCGCCCTCGCATTGCATGGACCCGCCCTCGTATTGCACTCGCCGTTTGTTGGCTGCAATCTCTTAGCACCTTCAGAGAAATTTTGATTATAATTTAACTAAAAAAACTTAACATTCTTGAACGATGCATTTATATATACCTTTATATCTTCTGGATCATAGATTGTCTGCATGGGTGCAGACGAGTACATTCCTAAGTTGCAGGGTTCCATAGCCTCTGACTTTCTCGCCGTCATTCCAGTATCAGGAAAGAACCTAAAACCAGCACATGTGCCCTCAATATAATGCATCCCACCAAATGCACTTGCAGTATTATTGAAAGAGATACATTTAATGTTAATGGGTCAATGGCTAGACAACTTGGTAAATTCATGGCCATCTGGCGTACAACTGGGCCTAGAGAGTAAGTTGGATTTGCAGGAGGAGCCGAAATGACTTGGTTGAGCTGATTTGTGAGATAAACTGGTGTCATGGGTAGACTTGATGGTGGTGGTGGTTGGGAGTTGGGGAGTGTGAACATTATGTGTAGTCATGCAAAGTTGTGTGTTTGTGGGTGTGATGTGTGAAGTTAACGATCGGGTTTCTATGAATGGGTCGACGGAAGGAGGGTCATTGTAGGTTTTTGTTTCAGTGGTGGGGGCTGTCAAGAAAGAAGGGTGATAGCAGAGCAGAGGGTCGTTGTTGTGTGCTGTGGGGTGGATGGTGTTTGAAGTATGGGGTTCAAAGCCGAGAATTGGGGCACCTGTGTGTGTGGTCCTGTGGTCATAGCAAGGTATACTGGCGGCAATGGAGTTATGCATTGTCTGTGGGATGTCTACAGTGGCAGCCATTGGAGGATCAGAAGGAATGTTGTTGGTTGTGGGAGGAACTTTATAGTGAGCAGGTTCTGGTTGATTGATGATTTGCTCAGTGAAGCTATCGTCTTCATGGTTGAAATTGAGGACATTGTCAGCTATAGTAGGACTGGCAAGACATTCCTGTTACAATCAAAATAAAATATTTAGATTGTTAAATTGTTAGTTCTATTATAGCATACAAAATTCGCATTTTAGACTATGCATGAAAAGATGTATTTCACTTTATAAAAGTTAAAAAGATGGTGATTTCTAATTGGTATTAAATATCAAAAAAAAAAAGATAGAGAGAGAAAAGTTTAGGTGTTAGATGTGTAATACATAAGAATTCGGTGGGTATAAATTGAAAAATTAAATATTAAAAAAAAAATATAGAGAGAGAAAAGTTTAGGTGTTAGATGTGTAATACATAAGAATTCGGTGGGCATAAAATGAAAACTGCAAGCAATAATATTAGAAAAATAAGGTTGCTGATTGAGATGGCAAGGAAAAGATAAATCTAAGCAGTAAATTAGGAAGCATCCAATATTCCTATGGGTAATTGCATTATAACCAAAGTGCAATGCCCAATGGATGTTGCCCTGATTTACTTTTTATGTTTTCATGACAATCTTAAATATTATTATATCAGGAGTTTTTTTGTGTGAAAAAAACTTTAAGTGTTTTTTATCATACGTCTGGACGAGGAATCGGATGAGTTCATGCTAGATTAAGTGATGCACGAATTTACAATAATAATAATAATAATAATAATAATAATAATAATAATAATAATATTTTTGCCATTGGATTGAACCTAATGTAAATCATTAAATTTTACAAATATTATATATTTACTATAATTTAGAAATATTTCAAAATAAGTCATAATCAATTAAAAATGCTATATAAATCTAAATCTCAATATTTTTATTTAATAATAATGAAAGTTGTAGAAATTATCATTTTAGCGGGCATTTTAGATGACTGAGCATTTTTAGAACCTGATCAGCGCAGATACATGCAGCTTGATGCTAAAGGAAAAATATTATATTCGTATACTAAATCACGAACTGTCGCATCATTATACATTTGAATTAGAGATGACACAGCGCCCCATGTTTTGCTGACATGCGAAGCTCCAGCCATTATACTTTCTCAATATTAGAGCCAATAAAATCGTTATAAATAACATTAAAAACTTTAAAAGCTTATAAAAAATAATAAATAAATATATAAACCCCGATTGTAAAGAATCACATCAAGAGAGATGTGCGGCGACGTTCTTAAGAAATTCTCCAACAAAATTTCATCATCATCAAAAGAATATTGGGGAGTATGATCCAACACAATTTCATTATCATCAAACAAATATGAGAGAGAACGATTCAACATAATTTCATCATCATCAAGCGAATATTGGGGAAGATGACTAGAATTCTTATTGTAAGAACTCATGGTGATAGAGAGAGAGAGAGAGAAGGAAAAAAAAGATGGTGTGATTATGGCCGATAAGAGCAATGGAGGTAATAAACGAATTTATTTTGACACATGACTAAAAAAATGTGTAAAAAAAGAAATTTTTTATATATGGTGAGGAAGCAGCGAATGAAATGATCAAATGCAAGAGGAAACTTTTTCTGTTTTGCTGCTGGCCTCCAGCCTATGGGCCCCTAGTTTACAACAATATATATTTATATATATCATTACACTAAAAGGTTAACTACTGGAATTTAATTAAAGTAATACTGGATCAAATTTCTTCATATTTGATAAATAAATAAATTTAAAAGCAACGAAACCGTTATAAATGACATTAAAAACATTAAAAGCTCATAATAAATAATAAATAAACATATAGAACCTGATTGTAGAGAATTACATCAAGAGAGATGTGTGGCAGCAGTTTTAAAAAATTTTATAGCAGAATTTCATCATCATCAAACGAATATTGGGGAGGATAATCCAACAAAATTTCATCATCATCAAACAAATATTAGAGAAGACGATTCAACAGAATTTCATCATCATCAAACGAATATTTGGGAAAATGACTCGAATTCTTATCGTAAGAACTCATGGTAATAGAAAGAGAGAGAGAGAAGAAAAAGAGGATGGTATGATTATGGTTGATGAGAATAGATTGGAGCTAATAAACGAATTATTTTGACACATGACTAAAAAAATATAAAAAAAAAGTTTTCTATATATGATGAGGGAGCAGCGAATGAAATGGTCAAATGCACAAAATCCACAACAACATCACAGATACTCTTGTTAACTCTAGAGAGCAGGCTTTCAGGCAATTATGACCACAAGCAGTTTCTGGATTATTTGCAACAGGAGTAATAGCCAACATTTGTACTACAAACCCCCAATTCTATACGGATCAACAATTGTACTACAATGGACCACCGATGCTAATCGGCTCCGGTGCAGGTTAGAACCGAGAACTGCCTACGTTGTTCTGCTATTTAAACTTCCCCTCTTTCATGAGGGGAGGGGCATGCGGCCTAAACTTCACTGAATGGTATGTGTGCATGTAACGTGCAGTAAACATTGGTGGAGACAGGGATAATTGCTCCGGGTTGGCCGGCTTGCTCCGGGACTGCATATTCTCAAATCTGAACTACAACCTGTTGAAATATAAACTTGTTTTAGTTGTTTAAATAAAGCTTAATTTCTATAAGCTTATTCTAGAATATGTGGTAGGTATGAAATTATTGTGTAGTAGGTGTGGTAGGTGTGGTAGGTGTTGAATTATTGTGTGGTAGGTTGGAATTATTTGTAACCATTGGATTGTAATTGTGGTGGCACAATCTTAGCCATTAATTTAGGAGGTGCCACTAGTATAAATAGGGGTGAAGCCTTTGAGTTTGTATCAAGCCAAGTTAAGGTGTTAAATAAGAGTGAAGCTTCTTCCATAAGTTATTTTTTAGCCTTTGTCATTTCCTAAAAGCTTTTCCATTCCAACAAAGTGGTATCAGAGAGAGGTTCCATT
>NW_018164540.1:1278028-1284839 GCF_001263595.1 Phalaenopsis equestris
GTAGGTGTTGAATTATTGTGTGGTAGGTGTGGAATTATTTGTAACCATTGGATTGTAATTGTGGTGGCACAATCTTAGCCATTAATTTAGGAGGTGTCACTAGTATAAATAGGGGTGGAGTCTTTGAGTTTGTATCAAGCCAAGTTAAGGTGTTAAATAAGAGTGAAGCTTCTTCCATAAGTTATTTTTTAGCCTTTGTCATTTCCTAAAAGCTTTTCCATTCCAACACAACCATCCCCTTTTTGTGCATTTTGCAAATGTAAATCGTCGCCGGTAATCATGGAGGAGAATCAAGCTTCTTCATGACTTCTATCTCTCTCTCTCTCTCTCTGTTTCCAGTGATTTTTGGAACAGAAAGTATAATGCTACATTGTTGGAATTTGCGAATCTTGATTTCTTGAATGGCCAAATGAATTTGTTGGGGGCGAAAATTTGTTTCTTGCAGTGATGGTTTCTTCCTAAATCCTAACGGCTTTGCTTCTTGATTCTGTTCGAGATAGAATTTTTTAATGATTTTAACTGAATTCCCCACGAATTACCAACGTTTATTGGATTTTAGCAGGACGTTCTAAAAATTAGTGATTTTTTTTTAAAAAAAATAGACATAATATCAAGAATTCATATTCTGTTCATCTTAAAGAAACTTCAATAATTTTATTTTTAGTAACTAATTATATGATTTGATTTTAAAGCGACTATATTATTTAAAAATTTTAAATTATATTTTAAATTGGAAGAAACTATGCTTACGGTTCTGACATTATTTGCTAGTTTTACTTTGCCAGTTAAATCATTCGATTTATGTGGGTGGAATAGTCAAATTAATTCACAAAACATGTTAATCGGAAGAAATTATGGTTAAGTTTGGATAAATTTTGAATAAACACAAGTACATGTAATATTTCATAATTGAGTGTTTTCTCAAACTTTCTTAAATATGTAACTAATGATGAGAACAATGTTTTCTTTTTAGGAAGCTCAAACTTCCGTAATATCTTTCACAGATTGGAGCATCAATGGGATCTATGCACAGATTGGAGCATCAATGGGATCTATGCACAGATTGGAGCATCAATGGGATCTATGCACAGATTGGAGCATCAATGGGATCTATGTAACTAATGAGTGACCGCATACATGTTTTTTTTTTATTTCATTTTTTAATGAGAATTTGAGGAAAAGATATATGCGCATCATAATATATAAAGAAGAAGATTTTGAGAATTAAGTTTTATTGATTAGATTATTATTCTCAATTTTTTTGCTTTTTTATTTGTAATCCTGAGCTCAAAAAAGATCTCAAAAAAAGATATTAATTCAACTTTAATATAAGAAAACTCGTTCATAAAAAAATATCATACATTATTATAGATGTCAGGCCAAAAAAATCTATGTGAATTTTAATTTGAATTTTTTTTAATGTTCAAAAAACAAAAAAATATAGCAGCTAAGCTAAACAAAGATTAAATCTATTCCTCATATTGATATACTCAAAACAAATTACAATAACATACAAACCAACAACAACATTTATTTAATGAGTAGCATACGACACAATAGATTATTGTAAAAGTAATGTGCATGAAGGAATACCATCTAGATTTTTTTAACTTATTTTATGATCTTACACATAAACATGTTTTATGAGAATAGTTATTGTAGAAGGCTGAAGCATTTCTTCTTGTTGCTTCGCTACTATCTGCAAGTTGAAGTCAACAGAGAAAAATATTTAGAAATCTCATATTTAAATTACTTTTATGTATAAACAATATAAAATTTCTTCTTGTATTCATGTTCTGCATTAAGCAAATAATCTTCATGTTTTTTTTTACTCTACTCTATTAAAAAAATATTATCACGAAGAAATGCAAATTTTAGTTGAGAAGAGAACATGAGAATAATATTTTCTTCTATTGTGAATCTATTGATCATTATATTGATGTAGTTTTAATTGAAGACTTATGTCTGATTAACTCTTCATATTATTTAGATTTGAAAGTTAAATCGACTAACTTTTATTTCGCATTGTTGTCTACTCATCTATAAGTGATTGAAAAGTTTTGTATTTTTTATATTTAACACATGCATTGTTTAATTTGGCAATGATTAGAAGAAAATAACACAAGAGATAGAGCATCGCATAACATACTCTTTCACATCATCATCAAATTAATGATCGATAGATCCGGGTGGACTCAACGCCACTTGAGGAACTTCTTCATTCTTCGCAAACCTACCTCGAACTCTATGTCTGCTATCAGCTTGTTTCTTCCTACAATCATACTATAACATTTTGTTTCAAGTTAGTGACATTGTAACATAAACTTCTGAAATTAAAACATTTCTCGAAAACTTTGCAGCCACATTTACCGTGATCTTTTTTCTAAAATTTCTTGTATTTCTCTTCTCCTTGTACCTACTTATCTTCTTCTTCCTCTCCTCTAATGTTAACTTGGGAACCTTTAAACCTGATTCCCTTGATGTTGAAAAATCATTAGCAGCCACTTTTAATGGAGTCGTGCACGTGCTGCACCCACCCATTCGTTGGTTGCAATCCCTTAACAACTTCAGAGAAATTTTGATTATAATTTAAATAAAAAAACTTAGCATTTATGAATGATGCATGTATATATACCTGTAAATCTCTTGGATCATAGACTGATTGCATGGATGCAGATGAGTATATTCCTAAGTTGCAGGATTCCACAGCCTCCGACTGTCTCGCCACCATTCCTGTATCAGGAAAGGACCCAAAAATAGCACATGTGCCCTCATTATAATGCAACCCACGAAATGCACTTGTAGTATCATTGAAAGAGCATAGATTTAATGTAAATGGGTTTATGGCCTGACAACTTGGTAAATTCAATGCCATCTGGCGTACAACCGGGGCTATTGAGTAAGATGGATATGCAGGAGGAGCAGAAATGACTTGGTTGAGCTGATTTGTGAAATAAATTGGTGTCATTGGTAGAACTGATGGTGGTGGTGGTCGAGAGTTGAGGAGAGTGTGAACATTATGTGTAGTCTTGCAAAGTTGTGTGTTTGTGGGTGTGATGTGTGATGCTAACGAGCTGGTTTCTATGAAGGGGTCGATGTAAGAAGGGTCATAATAGGTTTATGTTTCAGTGGTGGGGACTGCACATGAAGAAGGGTGATAGCAGGGCAGAGGGTCGTTGTTGTGTGTTGTGGGGGTGATGGTGTATGAAGAATGGGGTTCAAAGCCGAGAATTGGGGCACCTGTGTGTGTGCTCCTGTGGTCATAGCAAGGTATACTGGCGGCAATGGAGTTATGCATTGTCGGTGGGATGTCTACAGTGGCAGCCATTGGAGGATCAGAAGGAATGTTGTTGGTTGTGGGAAGAACTTTATAGTGATCAGGTTCTGGTTGGTTGATGATTTGCTCAGTGAAGCTATCGTCTTCATGGTCGAAATCGAGGACATTGTCAGCAATAGTAGGACCGGAAAGACATTTCTGTTACAATCAACATAAAATATTTAGATTGTTAAATTGTTAGTTCTATTATAGCAGACAAAATTCGCATTTTATCTAGTTCTATTATAGATGTTTTCACTTTATAAAAGTTAAGAATAAGGTATTGACAAAATTCGCATTTTATACTATGCATGAAAATATGTTTTCACTTTATAAAAGTTAAGAATAAGGTATTTTTTATGTGATATTAAATATTGTTGAGGTATAAAAGCAAACAAATAAAATAGAAAAAAAATGTTTAGGTGTTTGTTGTGTAATACATAGGAATTCGGTGGGTATACAAAGAAAACTGGAAGCTATTCTAAGCTATCTATTATAAAAAAATGTTGCAAATTTAGATGGCAAGAAAACGATAAATCGAAGCAGTAAATTAGGAAGCATCCAATATTCCTATGGGTAATTGCATTAGAACCAAATTGCATAAGAAATAATAAATAAACATATAAAACCCGATCGTGGAGAATTGCATCAAGTTAAATGTACGGCGGAGTTTTTAAAAAATTCTTCAACAGAGTTTCATCATCATCAAACGAATTTTGGGGAGGATTATCCAACCAAACATCATCATCATCAAACAAATATTGGAAAAGACGATTCAACTGAACTTCATAATCATCAGATGAATGTTGGGGAAGATGACTTGAATTCATATAGGAAGAACTCATGGTGATAGAAAGAGAGATAGAAAGAGAGAGGATTGTGTGATTATGGTGGATGAGAGAAGAGAGGAGATAATAAATGAAGTATTTTGACATATGACTAAAAAAAATGTTTAAAAAAAGAAGTTTTCTATATACAGTGAGTGAGGGACTTTTTATTTTTAGCTGCTGGGCTCAACGGCTATATAAAGTTTTCCTTGAAAAAGAATGGGGATAAATTGAAAATTTTAAAAAAGAAGTTATCTTAGAGCTTGCTGGTCCATTGAAAGTTCTTCCTCCGGGGGACATCTGTTGCTCATAGGGATCGCTGAAAATTTTGAAAGGAATAAGAACCATTACTCGAGATGGATGGTAGCAATGTACAATCCTCTCTTAAAGGATTTTTGCTGTTGAAGAGTTACATGCATTTCAACTCCTCCGTCTCCACGCCATCTCACCTTCCCATCATAGCCACACCAATGGCCTCCCTTTCCCATCCACAACCATGTACCTTCCCACCAACTTCACCATTCTCCCTCACCACGCATGGCACACTCTCACCCTCGGCCTCGGTACCAAAAAGTCCAAAGTTGCTCTCTTTGTGTTCGACACAGAGACTGTGAAGGCGGCTGTTGATAGAATTTGGTTTGCAATAAATGTAAATCAAACCCTTCTTCGCCCTTGCAGGGCAAGTCTTGTTGCTCTCTTTGCTTCTCTCCCTCTCCCTAAATCAAACACTCTCTATTTCTTGAGTATGATGTAGATAACAAATATGAATTCAGCAGACTTATAAAAATAAAAATAAAAAAATTATCAATTGAACTTTTTTTTTTAAATGTATTCGGGCAATTTTTATTTAACAAAAAGGTTTGTCATAATTATTTGGAAGGCTTACATACATATCTCTCGATTCTTATGTATTTATATATTTAACACCTCAACTTCAATTTTAAATGAATAATTAAATTTTTACAAACATAACTTAAAATCTATAAAAAGTGCAAATCAAACATAATTTATAATCTAGTGAGTGAGGGACTTCATAATCATCAGATAAAAAAAGAAGTTTTCTATATGACTAACAAATAAAAACATTTATTTAAGGAATCCAGAGGGAAGAAAAGTATCAGAAATCACAGATCCGGGGAGAAACCCCGGTGACTTCCCAAATATCCTGTTGTTTGGCTTTATATCTTTGAAATGATGTTATTTAATATTGAATCCTACCACTTATTTAGAATTTAGGATTTATATATGTACGATGTCTAATCGTACAAATAGTCTAAAAAGATAGGAGGATTTACACCGTACCGTATAGTAACCTCGGAATCATAAAGTATTATGATTTATAATTGCACAACATGGTTGCGCAAAAGCCTAAAAAGGTGATATGTGAGGGTTTACGTTGCACCAGACAAACCATCTCAAAGCCCTATGAGTTGTTATTTAAATTAAGTAAAGTGTTCATGTGATGTGTTTTGATGTTATAGATCCTTCTTGAAGTTGTTCCTCGTTGTGCTGCCCACACTGTTCGCTCTAAGCTTTTCGTAGTAGCACCTCCAGGTTTAATGTTAATCCTACACAACCACTAGGCTTTCTTTCCTAAACTAAGGCATAGTGTGTATCAAAATAACTAAGCATGCAGTATAAAAGAAAAGAACAATATAGTGCACAGTAGAAAGAAAAGACGGTATGACATGCTGAAAGAATAGTATAACGTGCTAGAAAGAGCAGTATAACATGCTGAGAAAGTAATATAACATGCTAGGAAATAAATAAAAAAATGCTTCAAGGTAAATCACACATGTAAATTCGAGAAGTCTATAAAAAGTATTATACAAATAAAATACTGCAAACATCTATCAACAATGAAAAATGCTGCAAAATGTATTATACACAAGCAATAGTGAATGTATTATACAAACATCTGTAAATTTGAGAAGCCTAAAAAATGCTGCAAAATGTATTATACAAACATCTATCAACAATGAAAACAAATAAAATTTAACAAACATAACTCAAAGTCTATAAAAAGTGCAAATCAAACATAATTTATAATCTGAACATAAAATATATTCTTATTTGGTTATGACTTAAATTTCTCTTCCATTGAGCATAATTTAATATGTGATAGTTTGTCCCCATATGTAGGAAGCTATTATCATTTTAGTTCTATGGTTTGTAGGAATAGCACAAGCAATAGAGAATTTTCTTGTTCTAATATAACCAGGGATATTATAGTTAGGAAAGTCTAGGTGATTAAAGCCCTTCCTTAAAAAATTGAATCCATACACCATGATTAAATGATAATTTCTTCTATTTGCATTAAAATTAAAATTTTTATCATAGAAATATTAAAAATTTACATACACCATCATTAAAATTTTTTAAAATAGTGTGACTAAGCTGACTCAATAACTGGCTCAGGCACGACTCAATAAGTGGCTCGTGAGCTTAGCTCAATGAGCCAACAAGCCAAGCATAAGCAAACACCAACTCAGCTTGTTACCTCATCAGCTGATCCTTTTGAAATATTATTAACATAAACATTACCTAAAATATAGTCATGTGCATAAAAAAATCCTCATGAGACCCTCTTGATCGATCGAGCGAAGCCATACAGACTAAGCCGATAAAACCAAAAATAAACCCTGCCACGAACCATGTATACGATGAT
>NW_018164540.1:1285697-1316946 GCF_001263595.1 Phalaenopsis equestris
ATTAAATTTATTTAAAGAATATATCTTGAAACTATAAATTATTTAATATAATAATTGCTGAACAATATATAAATATTTTCATAAATATAAATAAACGAATTGAATCACATTCATATTTGATCTATTTAATATTTGATATTAAAAAATTAAATATAACTATTTATTTGTTAAATTCCACTTCTTCTTCTAGTGTAGTGGTCCCCACTGAAAAAATACATCTACATATATAAATAGAGCTGGCTGCGGCGCAGGTAACACAATCCTCCCTGCTTTCCTCCTTCCCTCTCTGCTTGTCATCCATTCACCCTAATACACAAACCTAACCTTAGTTATGGACCCCTCCTCCTCCTCCGGAAACACCCGATCCCCTCAAAACCCTCCACCACTGCCCTCCTCCGGCGGAGTTCCTCCCATCGTAAACACCCAATCCTCTGAAATCTCCCTGCCGCTCCCTTCCTCATCAGTCTCAATCCCTACCTCTGAAATCCCCCTATCCACTCAAAACCCCCAATCCAACCAGGAACAGCAATTGGACTTCATTGAATCGCCGACGCTGATTGTCTCCGCTGCAGATTGGAACCGAGAATTGGGTATCTTGTTCCCCGATTTAAACTTCCGCTCTTTCATGAGAAGAGGGCCGTGCGGGGAAGACTTTCTACAATGGTATGTGTGCATGTTCGGCGCCGTCTACATCGGTGCAGACAGGGCTAACTGCTCCAGATGGGCCGGCGTTCTCCGGGACTGCATCTTCGCAGATCCGAATTACTATCATCCCCTCATTGTGTATTTGTTAGATCGACACAACCACCCATAATCCTGGAGGAGATTCAGCCTTCTTCATGGTCTCTCTCTCTCTCTCTCTCTCTCTCTCTCTCTCTCTCTCTCTCTCTCTCTCTCTCTGATGCCGCAGTATTGGAATATATGCAAATCTTGATTTCTTGAACTGCCAAATAATATTGTTGGAGGGGAAGATTTGTTTCTTCGAGCGATGGTTTCTTCCTAAATACTAACGGTTATGCTTCTTGATTCTGTTCATGGCAGAATTGTTTAATGATTTTAACTGAATTCGCTACTAATTACCAGTCTTTATTGGATTTTAACATGAGGGACTAAAATTTATTGATTTTTTTTCTTGAATAAATATATAATATGAAGAATTTATATTGTGCTCAATCTACTGTATACATTCAATCTAAGAGTACTTAATCAAATTAAAATATATCTCTCTATATTTTTAAGGTTTGGTTCATAAAATGTAAAACGTAAATAAAGAAAATGCATGCTATCTTTTCAAATATGAATTTAAATTTGAAATTACAAATTACACGTAAGAAAATTACAATACATGTAAAAATATAATTCTAAATTGAGGCATTTACGTACATACCACTCAATTCCCATTTATTTAAATATTTAACACCTTTTTTTTTTACATTTATTTAAATATTTAACGCCTTCAAAAAGATCACAATTTAAAATTAAAAAAAAAAGGTGAAATATACCTGTTAATGCATACATAAGGTGGCATGTACGTAAAAATTAAAGTTGGAATGTCAGATAAGTAACTGCATAAGAATTGAGCGTATGTTTGTTTGTAATAAATTTTACAATGCATGCTGCGTTTGATTATCTGCTTTATTTTCATTATTCAATTCTTGTGTTACATCGCATGAAATATTCATCTCAAATTCCATTCAATAGAGATGTTTTGTAAAATAATGACTGACCTCAAGAATCGATTTGAAGGTCTCAGAAAAGATCTTCCATCTAAATTTTATAACGCATGCTGCGTTTGATCATCTGCTTTATTTTCATTATTCAATTCTTGTGTTACATCGCATGAAATATTCATCTCAAATTCCATTCAATAGAGATGTTTTGTAAAATAATGACTGACCTCAAGAATCGATTTGAAGGTCTCAGAAAAGGCCATTAAACTTTGGAGAAAACAAAAAAATAATAATAATCACTCTCACAAAAGCAAGATACATGTCTTACAAATCCAAAGATATTGTGTACACTAAAAATCTTCTGGGCCATTAAGATTCATTGATATGAACTAAACCTTGACATTGTTTAGAAATAAATTAGATCACAAGCTCGTCTTACACAATCTTCTAGTTTCAAAGGTGCTCTAAAACAACTTCAAAAACTATTAATATTCTTATAGAAGCAATGAACATTACGATTTTTGCAATTTGAAACAAATAATGTGGTTCTAATGGGTTTAAGGGCTAACCATAATCACAACCACAACCACACCATGAGTCTCCTCTCAAGAGAAATTCAAAAATACCTTTAAATCATGATGAAGATGGAAAAATTCATATAAAGCTTATGGCCAATAATTATTATCCTTTGGTTGAAATTATGAACATGGCGGATCAAATTTATAATATATGATATACTAATCATTCCTTAATATTTTTAAAAATATGTCTTGGATATTGTAACTTTCAAGCAGCTTTCATATTTGCACTCTATTTTCTATCTCATTTCCGCATATAATCTCACAAGTCACAAACAAGTCTTATGTGTCCTAAGTCAATTGCCCAAATTACAACATACATAAATTTGAGTTATTTTTCTATCCTTTTGTGATAAGACTTAATGTAGATTGCGCCACAACGGCCCGTTACGCTATTGTCACTCTATGTAAGCCTGCACCGCCGGAGCACTTATTGTGTACGGACACCGCACGTAAATTTGTGTGAGGTGTCTGATCTAGAACACTAAAATACATCTTGTTATTATTATTATTTTTTAAGTGAGGTCCACTTTAAATTTTGGACGCTCCGGATTTGGGTGGGGTGTCAGCACTCAATATTTTTTACGCCACGGCAGGTTAGAAAATCCTTGCATCAGAAAAACCCCAACCCTAGTTATGGATTCCTCATCCTCCTCCATTGACTTCGGATTCCCTCCCTCTGAAGAACCCCAATCCCCTGGGAACAGCTCCGCCAATGCATTCCGCATCCTCCGCCGTAGGAATCCCTCACTCTAATAACCTCTGATTTATCGAACACCCCCCGCGCATCGGCAATTCTACTGTATTGGACTGCTGGTGAGGAACAACTGCGACGAAGAATGGAACAAAGAGCTGACTAAGATCTTCAATCACGATTCCCCCTTATTTTTGTGGGGATGCAAATGTGATGAACACTTAATGGATTGGTATCTGTGCACCAACCCTGCTTTATACATTCCATGCTTCTTCTTTGACTATGCAACTTGGTTCCAAAATATCTTAAATCATTTTTAATCAAATGTACATATTTTTGTATTTCTAATCAATATGCTACATGCTTTAGTTTTCGCATTTTTGTATAATTAGTAGTTTACTTTGAGTGTTACGCATGCATGCCCTAAAATTTAAGTGTTAGATATGTAAAATACAAAAATTATGTGGTTCACTAATTATCTCACAATTTTGTCAAGTGACTTTCATTTTTAATAAACGTCATTTAAATGCAAAATAATTCTCTCCCAGTTGTATCCAAATAACTTGTAATTTTAATCAAATAATCCGGGATACCACAAAGCTCTAAATAAGCTTTTGCAGACTTCCAAAAAAGTGCTTCCAAAAGAAACATAAAAATTACATAATTACCAAAAAGCTGATTAAATAAAACAAACATACTTCTTAGAAAAATTTTACAACCTTCAAAACAAAATAAATTTTTTTCAGCTTTATTTCCTTATAGGCTCAGTTGTCAAACCAAATCCAAAGGGAAACAATGGATCATAGTGCATATCCCCAACATTCATTGGAAGCTGATCCACAGACCTGAACCAAGTCCTTGGAAGCTTACCTGTGAATCCAAAGTCCCCAAACAGAACATCAGCCACACCCTGGCCTTCTGACCCCGGTAACCAGGCAGCGATGAGGGAATCGATCAATCCAATATACGGCTCTATCACGACGGGCCGGCCGGAGATGACGACAACAACGCACTTAATGGTTCTACATACAGTCTGGACGGTGCTTGGGCCGGGTTCTGAGATTGTCAGGTTGAGGCTGTCTCCGGCAGTCTCGCTGTATGGTGGTTCTCCGACGACGACGATGGCGTAGGAGAAATTGTTGTTTTCCAGAAAGCTGGTGTCTGGATTCTCTGAGTAGGTTACTTCAGTAGAAGGATCAACGGTTGATTTAATGGCTTCGAGAATCGTGGTTCCTGGGGAAAACCATGGAATGACCTTGCAATGAGCATCCTTGTGTAATCAGAACATTCTAATTGAATGTAGTCACACTGTGCAGACTATGTATTTATGCATGTAGGTATGAAAGAATTCACATGAATAAAGAACAAAAAAGGCGAGGTGATGCTGAAAGCTAACCAGTAGTAATTCTTCCACTGGCTCCTTGCCACTCGATCGTCCACCCACCACACTGGTAACCCAAATTATCAGCATGGCTGCCCGCAACTAAGATATTGTGAGCTTTCTTAGGGAGGGGTAGCAGCAGCTGTCCCGTAGCAGATTTCCCATTCTTCAGCAGCACTAGTGATTTCCTAACAGCTTCTCTGGCCAACTCTCTGTGTTCCTGTTGAATGGCAGAACAAGGGGGAAAATTGGCTTCTAAAACCAAACAAATTGGCAAATTAAAATTACAAATCAAGCTAAAGCAAAGACTTGATATTGGAGACTAGAGAAAATTTACTTTTTTTCCAAGTTGATCAACCAAGCTAAGATCAGCCAAAGGTTTCTCAAAGAGACCCATGGAGAATTTCACACGTAGAATTCTTTTGACAGCATCATCTATTCTGCTCATTGACACAACTTCGCTGTTGACAAGAGCAGTTAGATCGCTGATGAATGGCGCGTAGTCAAAAGGAATCATCACCTGCAAAACATAAATAAATACAATGAGTATGATCAATCTCATCTGAGAATTTACATGCATGCCACATAATTCTGATGTATTTACATATCTAACACTTTTTAAGTTTAAGATTTACGTTTATAACACTTGGATGTCCATAAACCATGTATCAAAATAAGTTAGTAAAAGTAGTATTTTTGATGGAATATTAAAGATTTGAGCAATATGTAGATACGTGAAAATTACATGTTTTGCAAGTAAATGCCCCAAAAGCGGAAAACAGTATTATGTTACAAGTAGAAAGGAAAACCGACCATGTCAATACCAGCATTGACTCCAGCTATGAAAATTACATGGTTTGCAAGTAAATGCCCCAAAAGGGGAAAACAGTATTATGTTACAAGTAGAAAAGAAACCGACCATGTCAATACCAGCATTGACTCCAGCTTGGACAGAGTAAGTGTAGTTTGCACCAGGAGGACTAGTTATCCTATCAATGCCTTGCCAATCTGAGATAACAAAACCCTGAAATATTTTAAAAGTATAAGGGCAGATAAGTAAAATAACAAATGAATTCATTCCCATTAAAAAAAAAACTTATATATTGCTACCTTAAAATGCAGTGTGTTCTTGAGGAAGCTGGTGATCATATCATGATTAGCATGCATTTTAACCCCTTTTTAAAAGTACAAGGACCGATAAGTAAAATAACAAATAAATTCATTCCCATCAAAAAAAAAATTATATATTGCTACCTTAAAATGCAGTGTGTTCTTAAGGAAGCCGGTGATCATATCATGATTAGCATGCATTTTAACCCCATTCCAGCTAGAGTACGACACCATGATTGTCGAAACACCTCTGACGATCGAGCTATAGTATGCGGGCATGTGGATACTTAATAATCCCGGGCGATTGATGAGGGTATTGTTCTCATTAATACCCTTTTGAGTCCCACCATCGCCAACAAAGTGCTTGGCGCAGGCCGCAACCTTGTCACTGATTAATCAATTGTATCATATGATTTATTTATTTTGTCAGGTAAAATAAGTTGTGCAACAGTGCAAAGCCTAACTCAATTAATAAAAATAAAAGATATAGTAGCAATGAAAGGTTCATTAATCATTTGAAGGACTTGAAACGAAAGGGAAATTGACTAATTAATATCAACTAAAAATAATAGCTCGGGTGGCAATGGGACTGCTTTAGAATTTTAATCTTGATATTTGGAATTTAGATCTTACTTTTTAGAAACATAGGGAGTGCCCTTTCTATAGTTTGCAGGGACATCTCCTTGTAGACCAGTTATTATCTCAGTCATTGCTTGGACAATTTTGTGGTCTTCACTATAGCTTTCAAAACACCTACCCCATCTAGGATCTCTACAAACCTGAAGCAGAGAGGATGAGTGTAATTACTTAACCAACTTCCTAGGAATAATCTAAAAAACGCAAAGAAAACTAATTACTTCCTGGCAATAATATAACAGACAAAAGGTAAACTTGCAATATTGTAGTTGAAACATTGCTTACTGCAATGCATGGAGCAAATGTGTAAGGAATGCCTGTAGCCCTCACTTCAAGAGCAGTTGCTGCACCAATCCGCTTCACAAGTTCAGGATCCCTATAATAGCATAAAATCATAACAAAATTATGATAATATTTATATATCTCATCTTAATGATGACTTCAGTCTGACTTTGTGCCCCCTCAATATATGCTACAATTAATAAGTACAGGACTTTCAACAACAGATTTTCTCGGCTCATGTCGGTTAGATTATAGGTTTTAAACTTAAAGGGTGTTCATGGTTTCATTCATCAAGCTATCATATAAATTTCTAGTAAAGGCATCAATCCTCAACTTAAAAATTATTTAGCAGTACGCTTTTTTCAAGATTAAAACAATAAAAAAAATCATCTGCTCAATTTCTTAGAGAGATAATTTGAGATATACCCATCAAAACCTTCTTCAGACAATTAACTCTTAAATTACAGAATGAGGTTGAAAAATAATTTAACAGAAAGCTTAAGATCACTTGCCTAGTAGCACCAAGGGCAATATTGTGAGGAAATATAGTTGCGTTGTAAACATTGTTATGGCCATGAATTGCATCAATTCCATATAACATTGGAATTCCAAGACGTGTTGACAAAGCACCCTTCTGAAAATCATTTACCATATTCACCCAAGCCTCTGCCGATGCCTGGGGAGCAGGCACACTCCCCCCGCCACTTAATACGCTACCTGAAGAAAAATTTAGCTCGGCTATCATAATTCTCAGAATAAAGAAAATAAGGAGCCTGCATTTGAAAAAAAATGGGGGACTTTTACATATGTAGACAACAATTCTTATGTACTTACATATTTCATACCTGCCTAAACTTCCACATTTATACACCGACTCAATCTTTAATATGAGATAAAAAATATCATTATTATCACTTTTTAAAAGTGAAATTCACATTTTCATGCATGTACGTGTGTAAATATAAAAGTTTAGGTGTGAGATATGTAAATACATAAGAATTGCATGCTAGGTGTTATGTAGATATCTCATAAAAAAAAATGTATATTTTACCAATGAAATATTCTTTCATGACTTGTGCCGATGCAACCTTCCGTTCGATCTGCGTCATCTGGCCGATCTTCTCTGCAAGGGTCATCCGCTTCAGCAAATCCTTAATTCTAATCCCGATAGGTTGCTTCGGATCTTTGTATTTCAGATACTCAGCATCTCCAATTGAAGCCGAGCAAGATAAAAGTAGAATGAACATCAAGCAAGCATCAAAACCCGTCATCCTCGCTATTACAACCTTATCAGATCACCCTGTAAAACTGGGAAAAATGATTTATTCATGTTAGAAAGGAAGGGAATCCATTCCATTAAGGAAAACAATGCAATGGTGATCTGATAAATTAAAAAAAAAACATGTGCATTCATCAGTCTGTGGAGGAGAAGAAGAACAATGGTGGTCAAAGATTTTGTGTAATATGAGAGGAAGGCAGTCGAGAAAATTACATCAATAAAAGTGATGACATATTTAAAATGCAAAAAGAAGGGTAAAATCGAAGGTCAACCACAAATTTAACAGCTTTCAAGATCTTTATTTACTAAGTTGGATGGCAACCAGGCAAATGATCCAAACCAATTCTATCTGCTATTTTAAAAATTGGAAGAAAAAATACTTGTAAGAATATCTGGATATGAAATTTATAAATGGAGGGCTAAAACACAAATTTGACAAATTTCAAGATCTTGACCAATTTAGTTAGATAGCACCCAAGCAAATGATCCTACCACTTATATGTGCTGTTTTAAGAAATTGGAAAGTAAAAAAAAAGAACTTTTGAACATATATTGATATGAAACTTGTAAGAAATTAAGAATTGAAAGGCTGCTGTTCATGATAAGAAAACATTTGGTACAAACCGAATGATGTCTACATTAGGCCTTTAGGGAAAAACAAAAAAAGAAATTTTGTTTAAATGCCTTACTTTATGTTCAAAATCTTTTACTTTCGAACAAATCTCTGCCTTATAATTTTTATCAAAGTATCCTAATATAAGGCAGCATACCTTAGCCTAATGATTGGAAGCATCAGCTTAAAACTACTCACCAAAATTTAGCGTAGGATAAATTTCAAAGCTCTTGGATTTTTTAAATATGGTTGCAATCAAAATTGCAAATCCATCCTAATCTCTTTTTGTTTAGATGTAAGTTTAAAGTTAAAGCCAAAAATTTTCGCCATCATGCTTCAACAGCAGCTGCAGCACATAAAATGGACGGCTCAAAAAATCTCTTAAAAGTAAAAGTTATTTCACTAAACAAACTTACGGAAAAGGTGAGAACTCCCCTTTAAAGATGTTTAAAGAGGACAGAGAGAGAGAGAGAGAGAAATAGATTCAAGTACTTGATGTGAAGAATATGCTAAAATGGAGAAGAACTGTAGAACTCCACTGAAAGACCAAAGGATCATAGAATCCGCTGAAGTTTGTTCGAAGAACAACCAAACAAATGACTAAAATGGCAAGAAAAAACAGGGGAACCGCTGAAAAGCATGTAACCATGCTTCTAAAACCAAGAAAAAAGCACGCATTGGAGAACCGAAATCATCTGCTCATGGTTTCAAAAGGCTTTCAGTTAAGAATAAGAAATCCTTCACTCCAAACATTAGAGTAAAGCATAACAGAAGCAACGGTAGATGAGTGGAGGAAGACTCACGTTAGGGAAGAAGCAGAAGAAGGAGAAAAAGATAGAACTCTGTTCCTCTTGCCCAATGTCTAGGGTTTTTAGCTCCTGGAAAGCTCAGAGCTTCTCCTGAGAAATGGAGGAGAACACGGCGCATTTGGTGGAGAAGGTGAAGTGGAACGCAGCATATAAAAGCAGCAAAGATTTTCCCTTTTTTCTTAATCAATTAAATAAAATGAAATATAAAATTCATAAAAAAATATATTTTTTTATATATTTACTAAACTTTTAGAAATGTTAACATTACATTTAAAATATCATAATTACTCATTTTTAAAAAATAATAAACTTTTTAATTTATAAGCTTAACCAAAGTGAGATGATCATAAATAATAAAATTTAAATTTTAGAGATATAAATACTTAAAAATTGAAGATATGTATGTAAATTTCTCTTTTTTTAAAATATGATTATTTGATCTCTTTTCTGAATTTAAATATACTTTAATTTTTTTTTAATTCATTCTTTAATATCTGATTAATTTTTTTCTGCTAAATTTATGGAATTTTAAATTCTTAATTAGAAATTAAGAAATATAATAAATTAACTCATATTGTACAAGAAAATGGCACTAACTGATGTTTTAGTTTTAATTAAGATAGAAAATCATTAATTAGCTAAATATCTTAAAAATATAAAGCACATAAATGACTAAAATGGCAGGAAAAAACAGGGGAACTGCTGAAAAGCATGTAACCATGCTTCTATAACCAAGAAAAAAACACGCATTGGAGAACCGAAATCATCTGCTCATGGTTTCAAAAGGCTTTCAGTTAAGAATAAGAAATCCTTCACTCCAAACATTAGAGTAAAGCATAACAGAAGCAACGGTAGATGAGTGGAGGAAGACTCACGTTAGGGAAGAAGCAGAAGAAGGAGAAAAAGATAGAACTCTGTTCCTCTTGCCCAATGTCTAGGGTTTTTAGCTCCTGGAAAGCTCAGAGCTTCTCCTGAGAAATGGAGGAGAACACGGCGCATTTGGTGGAGAAGGTGAAGTGGAACGCAGCATATAAAAGCAGCAAAGATTTTCCCTTTTTTCTTAATCAATTAAATAAAATGAAATATAAAATTCATAAAAAAATATATTTTTTTATATATTTACTAAACTTTTAGAAATGTTAACATTACATTTAAAATATCATAATTACTCATTTTTAAAAAATAATAAACTTTTTAATTTATAAGCTTAACCAAAGTGAGATGATCATAAATAATAAAATTTAAATTTTAGAGATATAAATACTTAAAAATTGAAGATATGTATGTAAATTTCTCTTTTTTTAAAATATGATTATTTGATCTCTTTTCTGAATTTAAATATACTTTAATTTTTTTTTTATTTGTTTTACTAATCGAATAAGATAGAAAAATAAAATAAAAACTTTATCACACACACACACATATATATTTATGTATCTTGTGTCGCTCCCTGTGACTCTTTAGTTGGCACATGAGTTTTCAATCTTGAGTCTATTTGTGTCATGGGTTTGAGCCCGCCTGAGTGCATCTACCTGCGCTGCGAGATCGAGTGATTTGGCATATGACGTTGGCTGAGGGCAAGTATTAATAGGCATATTTATTGGTCGTTCAAACATTTATTTGCTGATAACTCGCTACAAGACACATTTAATTCATATGTCCTTTAAAATGTGCCCATTAATTAAAAAATAAATGTGATGTAAAAGGAAAAATTAAATTGTTAAATTTATAAAGTAATTTTGTTTTTAAATGTACCTTGTCATGAATATATTAATTTTAATTAAAAACTTTAAAATTCAAGAGGGTGTCAATAAAATTTGAAGATCAACATTATTATAGTCTATTCGAATTCAATTTTCTTTTTCAAATGACATTTATTTTTGTATATAAAGTAAAATATAAATTTATTCACATTTTCATTTAAGATTATGAGTTTGAAATTTTTCATATGAATCTATTAGAATATTTGTTATTTAAAGCTTTCATATTTATATACATATGAAATTTTCATGCAATCCTATTAAGGTAAAAAATATACATATGAAAGGAATAAAAACATAAGCTTGGAGCACATTTTTCTTATTGAAATGTATATGAAGATCGTAGCAAAGATTAGGAAAATTTACACATATAACACACTAATTTTTTTAAGCTAGGAAAGCTAAATTTGCTTTTTTTTTTTTTACTTAATTAAGAAATAGAGTTATTTTAGAATACCTCATTATACTTTTTCCACCTTCATTGCTGTCAATCCTCTGAAAAAATATTACATCAGAAGTATTGATGCATCAGTACTCCAATAGGGAGGTTTCACGTGGTATTATGGTGGGACTATTGTATACGTGACACCGCACCATTGGAGTAATGACGCATCAGCCTGAGGTAATATTTTTTCCAATCCTCTAACACTAGGCTAGTTCAGTACAAGATAGCATCCTTGTCAACTAGGCGAAGAGGGCTTAGGAGCATATTTAGCTCATATTATCTTTCTTTTAAATTCTAAAATTTTGTTATATTAAATATAAAAAAGGAGTATTTACATACATACCACAATTCTTATGCATTCGCATATCTAACATGTAAGTTTCAATTTTTACATTCATGTCATTCAAACCTTTCATGTCACATTTAATATATTATTATTACATATTTTAATGGTGTAATACACTTTTTTTTATGCATAATTAGTAAGTTGGAATATATGTAAAAATTAAAGTTTGAGTGTTAGAAATGTAAACACGTTAGAATTGGGTGGTCTATATGTAAATTTAAAAAAAAAAAAATCCATTTCATTATGCTACTAAAATGTCATAAATGCAATTACCACACATTAGGTGCTAGATATGTAAATACATAGGAATTATGCCGGCTTTCACTTTAAGTGGTTAATTTGGGTTTGTAGGACTCGGATCGAGTCATTTTTAGAATCATTGGATTTATCTTATTCAGTCATTCAATTTAACTATAAAATTACTAAAATTATAATTCAAATCATCTTAAATTTAATTTAAAATTTTATTCATTTAAATTTAATGTTAATTCTCTAATGATAAATTTTAAAAAAAAAACTTACATTTTTCTTTTTTTTCTTAAATAAAAATTACTAAAGCTCGTGTTCAATGATAAATTAAAAAAAAAACTTACATTTTTCTTTTTTTCTTAAATAAAAATTACTAAAGCTCGTGTTTAACATATGTTTTGCATATATCCTTAAAGCTCTTAGTAAATCCTTAGTTTTATCAATCCCTCCCTCAGGCCATTATAGAGCACCAACTATAATTTAATTAATTAAATCTCTGACACTTATCAGCAGAACTTTTGCTAAATAGTATATCACATAATTCCACTGCAAGATCATTATAATTAAAGATTTGTTTCCTATAATTTTTTATTTTATTTTATGTATTTTATCTACTGCTTTTCTATTAATTTGACATCATTAAATGGTTTTGTAACTTTTATTTAAATTTAACAGAAAAATATTTTATTTAAATAAAATTTTGAATTCAGGAGTACTTGACGACAAAGTACCTTGGAATCTTGTTTATAGCCGTTTGTCTGAATTTAGCCGTTGTGGGCAGTTCCAGAGGCGGAATCAGCAGGGGAGTCCCACCTTAAAATTTAAATTTTTAGGAGGATTTAGCTATGGACTCCTCAATTTTTTATGTATTTACATACCTGACATTTATATTTATTTTTTGAAACAGTGATATTATTTTTTATGTAGTAGGAAAGATTTGAGAAGTGGAAAAGTAAAAAGCTAAGTTTAAGTGCTATTTAAAAACATAGGAATTTAGGGGGTGTAGGTAAATGCCCATCTTTTAAGTCATGATGTTTTTATTAATTTTGCTTGCTAAGTAAATTAATGAGAAATTTACTAATAAATCACATTATTTTAAATACCTTTATATTTTACATCTAATATTTAATGTTTACATACATAATATTTTAGTATCATAATCACAAGTTTTATGCACCCAAAATTTTATTTTGCTTTAAAAATTATAATATTAGTGATAATTTAAAAGTGATGTTTAAGGATTTGAACATTATATGTATATTTTTGAATCCTGATTTGTCTGTGAATAACAATTAAGAAATATAGCATAAATAATGATAGATATAGAGAAAGGGGGAGAGAGACATGACGAACGCTAATATGTTATAATTAATCGTGTCTTATTAATAAAATGATTCCCCTGTTTATTTTTATTATACAATATAAACAATGATAAGATGATATAATGATGATATTATATTTTTACCCATGTTTTAAAGGGATTTGTACTTGAAATTTCTGATATTTTATATATATGAGCTTATCATCTGAGAGCTCTTTGGGTCGGATGGTTAAGCTTAATTGGTTTTAGGTTGGCAAGATCAGCTCTACCATCTGAGTTACTCGATATGGGTTGGTCGGTTATTATTGCTTGATCGTTATCCTTAACCTCTAATACTAGGTGTCTTTGAGATGGTTGGCAATCTTACTTGGATTGACTCTCCTCTGATGATTGACTCAGCTATTTGTTTATCTCGTTTATGTTAGAATAATTTGTTCTTGTATCCTCTTGACATCTTTGATCTTATTAGCTTTGTGTCACGGACAAAAAATTCCACATCAGCTAGACGTAAGACCGAAAAATAGTATTTAAGTCCTAGGCTGACCACCATCTCTAAGAACTTTTTTGGAAGGTGACATTTGGCTCAAACAACTTAACTCGGTCAGACAGTTACTTTGATCTCTAATATTATTAGCTTTGATCTTTTACTGCTAGGGTTGTAGTTTGATGTTTGATCTTATTAGCTTTTTTTATGATATATCATTGACCCTTTTTTGAATTTACCTGAGTTGAATTTAGTTTCCACAATCAAATTTATTGCAAAATGTGAAGCTTTGCTCACACACACACATCTATGTATTGAGTATTCTTTTGGCATTTTATATTTGAGGAAATTTGCATTTTAAAATTTTGTTCCTCATTTCATTTTTGTTTTGGAGACAATGACAGAGGGCACCTTATGAGGGCATTTTTATCATAAGAAACCAAAGGGTTGGAGGCATTGGAGGAAATAGCATTGGCTTTGTTCGTATATCTTAGCACAATATCTCTCATAGTTGGCTGAATTGAAGGGTTAAAATCACCAAGGCATGGTCTGAATTTCTGAAAAAATAAAAATTTCTAATAACTACCACACCTAACTTATCAGCAGATTATTCAATAAGTTACAGCTGACCCAAACACCCACCCAAACAAACAATCTTTCCTCTCACCATTATTCAAATTAAACCCTAAACTCAACAAACACCCAAACAAACAATCTTCCCTCTCACCATTATTCAAATTAAACCCTAAACTCAACTAAAAACTCATCTTCTCCCTCAAAACAATTATTAAGTCTTAACCGGTTCTGTCTTGAGCCCAAAACCAAAAGGATACAGAGGGTCATAATGCGGATCACCAACATTCATCGGCAACTGATCAAGAGACCTAAACCATGTCCTCGAGAGCACGCCGGAGAACCCAAAGTCTCCAAACAACACATCGGCGACACCCCGCCCTTCCGTTCCCGGCAACCACGCGGCCACGAGCGCATCGATCGTTTCGACGTAGGGTTCGATCACAAGAGGCCTTCCGGATATAAGAAGCACCGCACATTTGATTCTTCTGCACACGTTCTGTATTATACTTGGTCCAGGAGCTGGGATGGTGAGGTTCATGTTGTCGCCGGCGGACTCTGCGTAAGGAAGCTCGCCAACAGCGATAATGGCGTATGAGAATTCATTGCTGTTGAGATAATCTGAATCTGGATTTTCAGAGTAGACAATCTCGGTGTCGTGGTCGACGGTGGATTTGATGGCATCGAGCACCGTCGTTCCTGCGCCGAAGAAGAGGTGAGTGCAGTAGTTTGAGTTTTTCGTGTTAGAGTGATACAGATGTTGCATGCGAAGAATCAAAGGGGGGTATAATTTGATGAATTTTAGCAGAGGTTTATAGTTGCTTGTCAATCAAACATCGATTTTCTAAACTTTTCACCGAGGTTAAGCTCGTTCGTCATCATCGCGGAAAAATTTGCGTGCAGCGTACCTGGGTACGGCTTTAACCTGCAAATAGTTTAGAAGGGAGGATATTGGGAGGTTATAACCTACCTTAACTTCTAGGTTATGTAGGTAACAGAGAGGTTGAAGGGGAGTATAATGCGGTTATAACCTCCTGTAACCTATTTGTAGGTTATAGACGTACAGAGCTCTGTGTAGCATGTATTTACATATCTAACACTTACACAGAGAGAGAGAGAGAGAGGGAGAGGGACAGGGAGATAACCTATTGTAAGATTGTTCCCGCCAAGTCCTTGCCACTCAATAGTCCAACCACCACATTGATAACCCAAGTTATCAGCATGGCTGCCTGCAACTAAAATTTTTTTAGCCTTCTTAGGGAGGGGAATCAATGGTCCCTCGCCCCACTCTTTCCATTTTTCAGCAGCACAAGTGACTTTCTCACAGCTTCTCTGGCCAACTCCCTGTGTTCCTGTCGAATGCCAAGCACATCAAACCCAATCAAAATTCGGCATTTACATACACAGCACATAATTTTTATATATTTACATGTGTCACGCCTAATACTTTTATATTTGCAGACATAACACTCAAATCTTTAATATCACGTCAAAAATATCATTGTTGTAACTTGTTAAAAGTGAAATGTACTTTTAAACTTGAATATGTAAAACACCGGAGCTCTATGTATATAAATATGAAAGTTTAGGCGTGAGATATGCAAAAATACATAGGAATTGTGTGCTGTATGTTAATGCCTCTTTAAATAATGTCTGTAAATTACCTTACTTTATGAAATAATTAAAATATTAAGAGTGCATGAAGAAATGTGCAGACCTTTTTTCCAACCTCACCCTCCAAGCTAAGATCTGCATATGGATTCTCAAAGAGACCCATTGTGAACTTCACCCGAAGGATTCTTCTAACAGCATCATCAATTCTGCTTATTGGAATGATGTCTTTATTCACTAGATTGGTCAAGTCTTGGATGAATTCAGGATAATTGAATGGAATCATTATCTACAAAATTTTTCAAATAAAAAAATTGCAAAAAATGCAAAAAATAAAAAAAAAGTATTAAGGTCTCATAACACAATTAAATCACTCTACTTTAAATGTTGTGATAGAACAGGTAAACCAACCATATCAATTCCTGCAAGAATTCCGGCCTGGACAGAATAAGTGTAGTTGGCATCAGGGGGAGTGGTTATCTTGTCAATGCCTCCCCAATCTGATATTAAAAATCCCTATTTATGCATTAAAAACACTAAGTATGTAAATTTCTCATAGTAAAGTCATAAGAAGAAAAAAAAATTACTGAATCTTGAGTGAGAGCTTGACGGCATTCCATTAGCATAAAAATAACATTGCAATCATAGTCAAGTGCCACTGTTATTGTAGAAAGAATACAAGCCTGATCTCATTTGCCACCCAAAAAAAATTAAATATTTTATGATTTGGCCAAACCCAAAATAAGTTGATTCTGCTCAAGCTTACTAAATAAAACTAGGCTTAGATTTTTATTCCTTAATGTTGTATAGAGTCTAGAGCGACGCATTTATTGCAATATGCTAACCCGGAAACGAAGCTTGTTTTTCAGGAAATCAGTGAGGAGGTAATGGTTCTCATGCATCTTAACACCATTCCAACTTGAGTAGGAAACCATCACGGTAGAGACGCCTTTGATGATGGCATTGTAATAAGGAACCATATGAATACTAAGAAGTTCATGGAAATTTGTAATTGTATTATTCTCATTGATTCCCAAATGTGTTCCACCATCACCAACAAAATGCTTGGCACAGGCAGCAACTTTTGTTCTATGTAACATAAAACAAAATAGTCACAATTAGGTAATGCAAAATGTGTGAATTTTGTTTATTTCCAGTCATATTTATATGGATTATTTGTGATGAATTCTTACTTTCCTCCAACAAAAGGAGTTCCTTTGCGCGAGTTTGATGGGATATCTCCTTGTAAGCCAGAGATAATCTCTGTCATCATTCGCACTACATGTGGATCTTCGCTATAGCTTTCATAGCAACGGCCCCATCTTGGATCTCTACAAACCTATAAAGGCTCAAGAAGTAGAGATAGATCAACATATGTGGAGTCTTTAATATGTTATTTACATACATAGCAGCCGGAACATTGCTATTAGTAAAACTAGCACACTCTTGCATCTATTTTTCAAATTCCAAATAGTTTGATCATGACAGACATAAAAACACAGGTTTTAATTTAAAAAAATGTCCCGGATACTAATTTTGTAAATACTAAAAATTGTGTGCTATGTAAGTAATTATCTCTTTGATATGTTATTTGAAATTAACATAAGACAAAAGTATATTAAGATTCATTACCGCGACGCATGGAGCAAAAACATAAGGAATGCCTGTTGCTCTAACTTCAAGAGCAGTTACAGCCCCAATTCTCTTCACAAGTGTTGGATCCCTATGACAAATTAATATCCTCACCGGTAATTCATACTTACAAAAAAGGAACAATGGTTGAAAATAGAAATATCAACTTAAGCAAAGTTCTTAAATAACAGCTCAAGTTTTATATGAAAAAAATTAACATTTTTCATGTAAATTCAAACATAATTGAAGTAATGTGGAAAATATTAGCATCAATAGGAAGCAAAATAACAATTATATGCAATATGATGAACGAAGAAGAGACCTGGTAGCTCCAAGCCCAACATTATGTGGAAATATTGTAGCTTTATAGACATTATTATGGCCATGAACTGCATCAATCCCATAAATCATCGGAATCCCTAAACGAGTAGATAGAGCCCCCTTCTGAATCTCATTCACCAAATCCACCCAATCCTTAACAGATGCCTTTGGAGCAGGCACGTGACCTCCACCACTCAACACACTTCCTGCACTATGTTCAAGGAGCATTTACATAAATAGAACACAAATCTTATGAATTTACATATTTCACACCCAAAATTTCATATTTACACACACAATACTTAAATCTTTAATATGACGTAAAATTACTACATTTTAAAAGTCAAATACACATTTCAATACAGAGGTTTAAAGCACCAAAGTGCTATGCACCTAGCTATGAAAGTTTAAGAGTGAGATATGTAAATACATAAGAATTATGTGTTCAGGATGTAAATTTCCTTATTTTCAATTAATATTACTTTTCCTACCGTCATCATCATTTCAGTCTATCTAAATATAATGTATGAACATAAAGTACCAATAAAATTCTCCTCCACAACTACTGCTGTAGCATTTTCCATGGCAATTTGTGCCATTTGTCCAATCTTTTCCTCAAGAGTCATCCTGTTTAAGAGATCTTTTATTCTAACATTCAATGGCTGCTTTGGATCTTTATACTTAAGATAATCTGCTCCTCCTACTGTCATGCTGCCCCATAGGAATAGCAGTGCAAAGATAAGAGTTTGTGTACTTCCCATCTTCAAATATTACCACAATCTGCAGGAATTGTACAAGATACAAGAAATTAAATGATTTGGAATTCATGGTATTTTAAAGTACATAGCGTGCGGTATCCGCATGTGCGGATTGGTGGTATTCACCACAATACTACCACAATACCACCAAATCCACACTTAATATTTAATTGTATCTAACACTCTATTTTTCAAACATTGTATAGATAGGTGGATTTAGTTAGTCTAATCAACGAAACTAAAGCGTCGGTTTGGTAATTCTGTCTACTACATGTTTCTACTTCTTTAGATGATAAAAGAAACAATTTAAGATGTTTGATTTAAAGTCTGAATGGGGTTTTCGTAGCTGTTTGTAATGGTTGGTGCAGAATTACTGTGAAAAAATTACATTTTTGCAACAAGTTATTATAGGTATTATATTTTTTTTTCCTTTTAAAATGTAATGCAATAGTTTTTTTTATGGCTACTACGTTTTATTAAAATATATATATATATATATATACTACAAAAAAAAATTGAAAAGCATGCAGTACCGTGGGAAAAGGTTCGAAAATCGACTTAGAAAAATGGTTTATATGTATTCCAACACAAATAAATTAATGAAATTTAGTTTTTTATTTATTAAATAAATAAAATTATAATTTTACCAAATATTTACCTCATTTACCCTAACAACATGGTACAGCATAACCCAACCCAAACAATTAATACCGAAGAGAGCCGACATGGTCAAGATATGTCAAGATATGTCAAGTAAATATATCGGAAAAACCTAGGGATTTTACATATCTAACACCTAAAATTTTATATTTATATTTATACCACTTTAGTGTTATAACCTATGCATAACAATATGCTTTTGACATTTAAAAATCAAGTGAGTTTTTTTGTGATGCTAAAGATTTGAGTGTTATGAATATAAATATTAAAATTTAAGTGTAGATATATAATTACATAAGAATTACGTGGTATGTATGTAAATTCCCCATAATAATAATAATAAGGTTCCTAAAAAAAAAATTCAAAATTTTGGATCCAATTGGTGTAATATATTCTAAAACAAGCATTTAACACCCATACTTTTTTGAGGATATAAATATCCCTCAAAATAGGGATATTTGCGTTCATACCGCATAATTCTAATGTATTTACATATCTAACACTTTGGTGTCATAAACTTATGCATTAAAATGGATATTTCAGTTCTAAAAATATAGGAATGGTAGAATTTTTGATATAACGCTAAATATTTAAATGATCTGCATATAAATATGAATGTCTAGCTTTTACATTGTAAATACATAAGAACTGTGTGGCATGTATGCAAATGCCTCATCTTTCAAATATAATAATTTCATTTTTTTAAAATGCATAAGATCAGTCTATATCAAATGGATGAAACTATTTTTGAGATAAAAATAATCAGATGATAGTAAAGAAACGAGGCTTTCAATTATTTAGATGGCGACATCTCAATGAAACCCTTATCCGCCCTTAAAAATATATCGGAAAGAATCCAAACGAAATAACAGAGAAGAACAGAGGCAAAAAAGTAAAGCAGATTCCAATCAAAGCATACATCGCTTAAATGTTTGGAAATCTAGATGAAAGTAAAGCAGATTCCAAATTAATCTATGAAATTGCTACGCAGCACTGTAAAATAAATGAAATATATCACCACTGCAACAAGAGAGAGAGAGAGAGAGAGAGAGTGAGGAGTCTCACCGGGCATAACGAAGAAGAAACTGAGAATGAGGGAGAGGAGAGGAATGGAGGAAGAGGATTGAGGAAGGAGTCGGGGGTTTTATAGCAGAGGGGAAGGGTTCGGGGGAGAAAGTAGGAGGGAGGGAGCCTCCGAGTACGAAGTGGAGCAGTGGAAAACGAGCAGATATAAATTTACAGTCATTGGACAGCTTTGGCGGAATCTCTGTTGCTTTCCTTTTGGATCGAATATGAGTAAATTTTGGTCAAAGGGTTTAATAGACTTGAATATAAGAAGCTTAGTGTTTGTATGGTCTATGACACTTTTTACCCAAGTAATAAATTTTATGGATTGGATGAAATTTAAGCAAGTCTCTTAGATCCTAAATTGTCATGGGTGGGGCTGTCAATTTGGCTCGTTGTTCGCGAACAGCTCGTGTTCGGCACGAATAAATTTTTAAGCTCGAAATGTAAACGAGCCGAACACGAACAAAAGTTTGTTCATTTGTTCGCTCGTGTTTGGCTCGAATTGGCTCGAAAATAAATATATATAAATATACATAATACATATTCATAAAATAAAATATTATAAATTATAGTTAATTAAATTTTAAAAAAAATAAATTATCATATTTTAAAAAAAATTTCCTATAAATTATAATATATAAAAAAATATTAAGAATATTATATTACTCTTACTTATATACTATTATATATTTGTAAAATATAAATTACATATTTAATATAATATATAATAAAACTTTTGTACCCAAATAATCCCGTCCGCCGTCTCCTCTAAAATTCACGATCGCGAGTTGCCTTTCCCCCATTTTCCTTTGAAAATCGGCGAAAGGCTTTCTGGTGCGAGAGCTTAGGGTTCGTCATTCATGTTTGTCTGCTAATCTCTAGTTTTATTTCTCCTCGGATAGTAAGCGTTGGCTCGACTGCTCGGTTTTCTTGCTTGGTTGCTTGGTTACTTACAGAGGTGTTAGATTTAAGTATATTTTCTCTATTGTTTCATATTTATCTTTGGATTCACCTCTTAGCTTAAATTTTCTTAAATTTCTTTTAGATTTACTTAGATTTTTTGAGTGAAACCTAGTTTTTTAGGGGTTTTGGCAATGAAATCTCGCATATTGCATTTAGATCTGTTTTTTTATGGATGAGAACTGATATAAGGGTTGTTGAAAATTTTAAAAAAACTGATCTTTACTACTCCTTCTCGGCAGTGTTAGCTCGATCGATTGGTATTTTTTTTTGGTTGCTCGATAAACAGTTTAAAGTTTAAACTGCATTAAATTTCAGTCCAGTGGATTTGGTTTTATCAATAATTTGATTGGCTTGATTTTTCAGATCTCAGATTTCGGTTTGCAATGGATCCGACCAACCTTTCTAGTAACTTTTAAACTTTCATATTTATATTGTATTTGCAGTTTACTAATGTTCATATCTATATCTTTATTCATCCTTCTTTTGTTAATAATGAGTTTTAATATCACAGTAGCATTGTTCAACTATAAAATGTGGCTTTCAATACGTCATTGGTCTCTTGAATTGCAAGATTTTAATCCAATTAACAGTATTTTAAAACAAAATGAATTTCTTTTCTTTTTATATTGCAGTAGTGGTATGTTTGAAGAATAATTCTGTGGTTTTATATCTAAGCAATGTCTATCATGCCCATTGCTGCAACCCATGTAATTCCTATGCTGTTAGGGCTAATGGTTTAGCTTTTGGGACTTATATAATTATGATTAGTATAACTTCTTCAGAAAATAAAAATTTATAGACTTCTTATGCTTCTATACTATGCTTCTATACTATTATGGTGAATTTATATGTTTCAAGACATTTCAATTGTGTGCTTTTTTTTTCTTGTACATGGGGCTTTAACCTTGAGAAGTTTTAATAATTATATCTTCCAAGACATATGACTTTTAAATTTATCTATATCTTTTGAAGCCTCTAATTTTATGATTTTTTTTTGTTGTATTTATATCTTTTTAGACTTTTGGCTTTTAAAATTATGAATAAATTTGTACATTTTGATGCTTTTTTGATGCTCTGCCTTCTAAAGAATTTTGGATGTACGTGCATCCTCTAAGGCCTTATGATTTTTTAGCACTTATACCTTCTAAATCTTATGCTTTATAATATTTTTTGATATACCTATATCTTTTTGTCTTTCGTCTTTTGAAATTTTAGATGCAAATGTACCCTATGAAACTTGTAACCTTTAGAGATTTTTTAAATGTGCCCATACTATTACTGACTTTTATTCTTCTAAGAAATTTAAATGCACCGATGTTTTTTTAAAAGCTTATATCATTTTGAAATTTTAAGAGAGTGGATATTCTATCAATCATTTATTATCATAGAGTCTTTCTATCATTTATTACTAGCTATTATTTGAATCATGTTTATGCATTTTTGACTTGGTAGTATGTCTACAGTGATACTAATTATGAGTTTTTTATTTCATTTACAGTGCAAATATGTCTGAACTTGATCTTTCACAATCTGAATCATCCAGCAATAAGTTGATAGTTATACCAGAAGCTCATAATAGCAACGAAAATGTCAATCTTGCTTCGCAAGGTACAAAACCAGAAGAAGTTCCTCATGTTGTCATAGATAATAACATTGAAGAACATTGAAGAAGTCACATTCTCTATGTTTAACATAGTTTAATAAATGGAGGTAATAAAATATTAAATTAATAATAAATATTCAACAAACTATATTAAAAAGCTGACTTTTATTTATAGAAAATACATTTATAATTTCTCATTAATCATTCTTGCTTTGTAATAGTAACCTTGGTTTGACATTTAATGTTATATCAACAGCTTGCTGTAGGGGGGTTCAACAAACCCGCAGAAAGTCAGTATGTACCTAAACCACTATATATTTATTTATACCAAATCACTGTCAGATGTACAAATCAACTATACTTTCTCTTTCTTTTTTCTCTTCATATTTTATTTAATTAATGAGATGAAAAGATTGCCATAAATGAAATGATGCAACTGATTTACTAATGACAAGGAGCTCAAATTCAAGATCTGAAACAAGAGAACTCTGAAGACTCTAGCTACGCCTGCAGCACCAGTTCATGGAGTCAGACTAACAGTTTCTCCTGATACTTCAAGTTTCAGCAGCGATATGTTGAATTTCACTAACAAGAAGGATATGTTGAATTTCACTAACAAGACGACAGAGAGAAAGCATCAACTTAAGAACAACAGCCGGGAAAGAACTACCGCAATTCTTGCTCCAATGGTGTGAGCTCTTGGTTTACAGAAATTAATTTTAGTAATTTGAGTTGTATGTAAAATATAAGAAGAATTAAATGTTCAATACAATTATTTTTAGATTTAGATTTGTATTTTAAGATTTTATTTGTATTTTTTTTACACTTTTTTAGTTAGTACATTTTAAAATTTGTAATAAATTGATTCTTATTTTTTAAGTTTTTGTCAAATAATGTTAATATTCTTGTATAAAATTTTGTAATCAATTTTGTAAAGTTTTTTGAATTCATCATTTTTTTAAGTTAATAAATCTCTGAATTTTTGTATGAAATTTGTCCTTGAAACATTTTTAGACAAAATTATTATTTAAAAAAAATATTTATTAAATAATTTTATATTCTAACGAGCCATTTTCTAGCCGAACACGAACATGAAAAATGTTATTCGAGCCGAACACGAACACACTGTTCACGAGTCATTTCCAACACGAGCTAGATTCGACCGAGCCGAACACGAGCCGGGTCTGGGCTCGCTCAGGCTCTGCTCTTTTACAGCCCTAGTCATTGGGTACAGTTTAACCAAGGCTTTATCAAATGGCTTGGATGAAATGTAGGCAAGTCTCTTATATCCTCAGCTACCATAGAGTTTAGTCTAACTATGTTTGGATTGAGTATGAGTCAATATGGCTTACAATATCATATATTGCTCACATTGGATCTAAGCTTGTTTAAACCAGATTAAGGTTCAAAAGCCATAGGGATTAGATTCAACAATTGTATTAGTATATAAGGACGTGTCTGAGCAAATTGAAATCTCAATTTTGTGATCATGTACAACTCGCATAAGCTCTAACATTGCCATCTTACCCTATGGTCCTCAATAGTGAGCGATGATGATCAATTCATTCCATCCTTAAGAGCTTTGAGGGGGAGAGGTTGTAGACAACAAGAGATGCATATGAAGTGGTTTCAACCTCTTAAGCTTCAAACTAGCAAAGAAACTAGCCTCAACTTTGGGTCCAAGTCACCCTGATTTTGCCTTAAGAGTTTAAGAAGGTTAGAGTTGTGAGAAATTTGGGAAGATTTTTGCTAAGTTGACCAGTCTTGAATCCATGGGTTCCAATTAACATTTGGGTGCACTTAAGTTCACCCAATAGCTTATATTAAGTCCAAACAAGCTCTTTACTTCCTAAACTACACTTTTAACAATTGGAAGTCTCACCCATCAAGATATTGACCTCTTTGGCCTAGTGGCCTCACGGCTTTCCCCAACGGTGTAACTTCCCAAGTGGTTTTGTTGAAACTCCAACCATTACACCACAAGGTGCGTCAATGTTTAGGAGTTCATGTTTATTTTACTGAGCGATTTCACAATCACCCACATTGAAGTAACTGATGTCCTCATTAGTTCTCTTACCCGTAATCATCCATCATGCAGATTGGATTCTATAGTTGCCACTTATATATTCAAGAGGTGGCTCTCACCATATACCACTTTGCCCCATCATGAGTTCAAAAGGTTGTTCCCATATCATAGCACTTTATTATGTATGAGACTTAGTTCTTATCTTAAAGCTAGTGTATGTTCTGGTACCATTTATAACAAACTGAACTCTCACCCATCGATATATTTTTTGCTTTGGTCTTGTAGCCTTACGGCTTTGACCTAATGGTGTAACTTCTCAGAAGGTCACCCATTCTAGGAGTGCCACAACACTAGCTCACTTAACTATAGATTTTCTATCAAAACTCTAACTGCTACACCAAAATGCCTCAATATTTAAGAGTTTATATTCATTTTACTTAAGGGGTTTCACAACCCTCGGGTTCAATTTTATTAAGGTTAGATTGAGTTGAATCAATATGGTTAATGTGAACCTAATTATGACATGTTAGATCTAAGCCCAATTGAATGCAATAGGAGCCCAATAGTCATAGGCATGTGGATGGTCTAAATCAAATTTAATTAGATTATACTATTAATTAGCTTAATATAGCTTATATGCACTCATTTTGATTAATGTTTGATCAAGCCTAATCGAACCAATAATTGGGTCATTGTGGGAATGAGATTTATTCCAATTATTATGTTAGGACCAAGAAGATTGCTTGGCCAAACAGCTCAAGTCTATATTGGATTTAGTTTGTTTTGGCTTGTGATGATCCATTTTGATCCATAATTGGCCTAAGTCCCACTAGGCTCAATCAAGATCCAAGGAGAATGGACTTGGCTTAAATCATCCAAGTTGATTGAAGTTAGATTGGGTTTGGGTACAAGTTATCTCATGTGATTCTAATGACTCAACATGAGCCAGAGACCAAAATTAGTTCAATTGATATTTAGCTTTTGATTGAGGGACTCAAAAAGAGCTCTTTATATTTCTTAAAGCATTCAGGATCAGTTGAAACTCACTCCTTAAATTTGAGCTAAAAGTTGGCTTAAAAACTCTTAACATGCCTTATGGTCAAAGCTGTTTGACCAAGCACATAGGTGGGTCTGGGTAGGCCTAAATTTAAACCTAGGGTTGTTAGCTTCATTAAAAACCCAAATTGGAATGATTTTAGATTGACTTTGAATTGATTTATTAAAATAATATTTGGTCAAATTGTTTAACGAGAGAGCTTAGAGACCTAAAATTGCTTTAAAAAAACTTCTGATAAATACTTCAAAGTTTAGTCATAAGAAATCAACAATTTAGAAAAACTAGATATCTAATATTGGTGGATTCAAGGCATTACTGAGGTTGACTTGGTTGAATAGGGTTGATCAAGCCTAATTGACTCGAGTGAGAGACGGGGAGAGTGTTTAGGGTTACTGTAAAGTATCCTAAAACAGTGGTTTTGACTTTAGCTTCATTAAGTCCAAATACTTGGGCTTAAATAAGTTGGGTTTGAGTTAACTTTCCTAATTTTAACATGTACTTCTCATTGACATTCTAACTAGTTTGAACAAGGTACCAGTCATTGTGAGTTCATTAGAGTAGCCCAAGAGAAAATAAATTTGATTTGTGTTAGTCATTCACCAAGCACTAGCAGAAAACCACACATAGCCCAATAAAAAGTCATGCTTATAAGAGTAATGGCAGAGGGTTTAACAGATTTTGCCCATACATATATAAATGAGATTAAAACATGTTGGATGTGTTTGAAAAATCCCTTTATAACATCACGTCAACTCAAATTAATCAATTTATTTGGTATGTGAACACTAAGTTTGAATGGAATTAATCATAATGCTTGTTATCAAGGAAATGATTATAAAAATACCAAAGAATATCCTTTAATTTTAAAATCTTTAGGAAAAAGGCAAAGGAAATTTGAGGTACAAAATTAAAACAAGATATCTCAAGCTACTTACCTAAATAAGACATGATCCTTCACCGACGAATACTTATAATGATGTGGATGTTAAGCAAATAATGATAATTGTTCCTAAATGAAGATTGCATGTAGAGGAAGAATTCCAAAAAAAGATATCACCCTCATGACAACAACAATATATCAAGAACTTTGGTAGATAATGAGATGTCTTAAAAGATAATGATAATGAACATTTTTAGGTGGACAAAATCAGTCATTTAAAGTAAATGCTAAATCTAAAGATACACCTCAAAAATTTTTACCATTACGGAGAGGCTAGATGTATGGATGGATCAACTGGAAATATATTTTAGTTGTGTGGGTGTTCCCCCATATATATTTTGTAGTGAGTCAAACTGCTGATCTTTTTTTTCGTAAATCTCATCATTGAGTTCCTTTTTTTGATGATTTTATGCTTGTAGAATGTTTTTTTGTTATATTTTATAGAATAGATGTGTTTAACGCACTTAAAGAACAAAAAAACATTAGTTAAACTGAATCAAAGCCTTAAGATCTCCTTAGGCTTGCAAAGAAATAAATTAAATAAATTTAGGCAATTAAAAATGAATGAAAATCCTATCCTGAGATAGACATTTGCACATGTTAATTATGAAATATATAAAATTATAAAAATATTTTAAGGAAATCTAAGCTTGATATGAGATTACTTGAGGGCAAGTAATAAGTTTGCAAGAATTGATGTGAATAAAAGTTGTGATATTTTTTTTTCATAAATCTCATATTATAGTTTATTATTATGATAATTTTATGCTTGTTGAAGGTATTTTTGTTATGTTTTATATGATACATGTGTTGAGCACTCTCCGAGCAGTAAGGATGATAAAGTGGCTAAAGGGCCACCGGCAAACCCTCAACAAGGAGAGGCATGGTATGCAAACGCACTTTCTTGGATTGACGACACAATACGTCTGAGGGAAGTTTGTCTGCCTCACTTTACGGAGCGTTCGACAAACCCGTGCCGGAATCGAGCGAGCATATGTTGGTTGTCATCGCACAATGCCCCATTACACAAATCAATGAAATTAGAAGGACTTGTTACCAAAATTTAGCTCTAACCATATAAGAACATGTAATTGAAGCCTAAGGGGAACTCTTAGCTGTGGATGCTTTCCTTTTTCCTGGTTTTAGAAGAATCTTTATAAATCTTAGGTTTTTCTATGTCGGTTCTCTTTGGACAAGATTTTTGTGTTGTTTTCTTTTAGTCATAAATAGTTGTGTGTGAGAGAGAAATTTACGTGCAATTATATGAGGAGGATTGCGATGCATCGCAAGAGGCGATTGATTCTGGTTTGAGTTTTTTGTAACTTCTTATTTTATTTTCTTTTATGTGTTCAATGAAATTTTTTGTGTTTTTTGTACTCATACATAGTAACTAAATCTTATTTATGCTTTTTTAATATTAGACATGTGATCTCTTCATTATTTTCTCCTTGAGTTTTTCCAATGTTGTTTTTCTATGTTTTGGATTTCATAAGTTGATGTGCCAATTTTTCGATCATATTTTATTTTTGATTAGGCCAATTATAAAGTTAAAACTCCTTGTGATCTGAGAATCTAACTGTTCACTAGAATAACAAGCATGTTAAGATATGCCACCTAGTAAAATAGATCAGTTATGAGTAGTAGAGTGAAACTTAACAAGCTAAGCAAGAGGAAAAACTACTAAAAAATATTCAATTAAGAAAAAAAAACTACAAAAAATTTATGCATTGCAAGAACATTTTTTTTAATGTATTAAAAAAATATGATATCGAGAAAGCTTGATTCATATTTTCTTAGATGATGCCATTCTCATTCAAAATAAATAAAATGATAATTTTATGGAAATGCTTTGCTTGCTTAAAGATGATGAGATATTTTTTAGATACCAATGTTGTAAGACTATCATTGGAGAAGATGTTAAGATAGTTAAATAAAAGTATGATGCATTTAGCAGCCACTGCTTTAAAGATAAAGGCCCCAATTAAGGGTCTATTTGGGGCAGCTGCAGCTTATCCAGCTTCTGCTGATAAGCAGCTTATCATGATAATCTGCTGATGACCAGCTGATCCGGATAAGCTGTCTGGTTGTTTGGTTAGTGAGTCTGGAAAACAGCTGATCATGAAAAATTGACCATTTTGCCCTTGTTCTGAGTCTGGAAAACAGTTGATCATGAAAAATTGACCATTTTGCCCTTGTTCTGAATAAGTTGTTTAATTGTTTGGTTTGTGCGTTTTGTAAACAACTTATTTGAAAAAAATTTAGTTCAATGAATAATTTGTGTAGCAGAATGTTATTTTCTCAAATGTCAAGAAATGAAAATACAAAAAAGTTTAATAATATTTACATAGCTCAAAAAAATTCTGATTACATCAAATAAGCACAACGACATATATGAAAGTTCATTACACATTCACACACTAATATGGACTATAATAGGACCAAAAAAAAAAAAAAATAACATGTTAAAATTACAAGGAAAAATATGACAATATTGACTTTAAAATGTAGAGAGACATCATGACGAATGTTGCCCGCTTATGATACCTCAAAACCCCGAGCAAACCTGTACGAATGGGGTGCGGTGGATACGGAAGAACTCAAACCATATGCGGTGGTCTCCCATTGTGGTACTATCAAACTCCTAGCAGTTGTGTCCAATTGAGATATCGTAGAAACAGTTGCATTGTCGGCCCACCTGAAGAATTTGCAGTCTTCCGGTCCTTGTCCCCACCGGGGGCACCTGTAAAACTGCCTCCCGAAGTTATGTGTCTGGCGTGACGTGAATAGCAAGGATGGTAGTCCGCAACGACACATCACTTTCTCTGACTTCCCTGAATGTATAGAACTCATCGTCCAGCAGTTATTAAAATTAGAATAGATCAGTCCAAAAATTGAGGAAATAGGGTCAGTACACTTACCCAAGTGTGGAGACAACAATTGCCGACAACAAATTTACGTGATCATCCAAACTGCTCCACCATTATCCATCATATAAGAGGTAAAGCTATTAACCAACATAAAGTAATATATCCACATTAACTATAAAATATGTTCAAAGTTGTTAATATAAACTCTAATATAAGCATCACTGTCTCTATTATACTCATGATTCCATAAAACAAATTGCAAATTCAGCATTTTACAAAAAATTCAGCTTCGTCCATATACTTTTAGCATTTTGCCCTAACAGCAAATTAACACAAGTGCATTTATAAATCAAAATTATTTTTACATTAACAACTAAAACAAGTTCACTATTCAGAAGACTTTAGGTCTCACATTTTGCCCCCTCAACAATCACCTATTTTTGTTATATATTCTTAGTATCTCTTGAACTCCTTAGGCGGCCTGAAATTAAGAGGATGAGTTTCAGATGTGGCCATCTCATCTACCTTCCACATCTCAATAGTTTTGTGAGCTTCACAGGTAACAAGTCTTGTACCACTCATATCATATGAAAGAGCATAAATGCATGCTTCACTATCAAGAGATCCTAATATAATAATAATAATATTGATATAATAATAATAATAATAATAGCTAAGATAGTTAATAATTATTATTTAGAAAAATTTACATGAATATCACACAATCTCTACATATTTACATATCTAACATCTCAAGTTTGATATTTACATTTACAGCACTTTGGTGTCATAAATATGTGCATTAGAAGTGAGCAGCCCATTGATTGGTTGGAAACAAAATAGTTAATAAAAGGCATTTACATAAATACCACCCAAATCCTATGTATCTACATATTTAACACCTAAACTTTAATTTTTACATTTATACCGCCCAATTCTTTCATATCACATCGAAAATACTATTTTAACTTCTAAAAAGTGCACAATGGGTGCTGTAATTATTTAAGTCATCCTAAAGTGCCAAATTGTTTTGAATACATGACAATAGAGAACAGAGGTTGAACAAATACATGGGGGACAAACATATGGGACCACTTGAGTGTGATGGCAGCACTCGAATATAAATTATTCTTGTACGAGAATCACAAATTTCTAGATCAATGTTGCAAGATGGTTGTACTACCTCACAAAATTCCCCCAAACAAAACACTTATCAACTTCATATAGCATCCTTCTAGTAAATGCCTCACAAAAAACTTCATGCATTAACTCATATGCATAGGCTAAAACGAAATTAATGCCAACTGCAGGAACTACAGTTGAGTATTAAAAAAACTTCATGCCTCACAAAAGAGTATGCATAATTAAGAGAAATCTGTGGGATGACTCAACTCATATGCACATCATGCATAGCAGGTATTCCGAGGCCCATGTATATCTTTAGAATCATAAAAATGAATTCCAACAGATATTTGAATAAGGGACAGCTGCAAGCATCAAAACTGAGCCCCAA
>NW_018164540.1:1317453-1318988 GCF_001263595.1 Phalaenopsis equestris
TTGCAAGCATAAAAAACTGAGCCCCATATATATATTTCTCACCATTAAAACACATCTCAACATGCATTCAAACCAAAGTAGTAGCATAAGGAGTAAAACCGAGTCACCAAAATAAATTCTGGATGCATTAATAACCCATTCCGATATAACAATTTTTCAGATTCAAATAAACTTTCCACATTCAAATATCTCCGGATTCTAAAAACTATACATCTCATATGTTGGTGAGAAAGCTTTAGGTGGCATAAATGTGAGATAGTTCAATATTTAGTTTGTGAATATATATAGTCATCAAAGAGGTGCATATAAGAAATCTTCCCAGGTACATTTATATTCAAAGCAGAATATGTTCATCTCCCAATAAAAAGTATGTAGTATAATTATTAAAGAATGCAAGGAAACTAGTTTGATACAACATGGTGACATTCTATATTCTTGCATCATGCATTTAATAAATCTGTTGTAAATTATTGGACTACAGAACCGAAAGGATATTCAGAGGGTACCAAAGACTTTGTTCATCATTACTGAAAGTGAAATTGATATAAAGGAACACATTAATCAAATGAAATGTACTATACACAGCTTCCGAAATCTACAACCTTGCTCCTTGTGTACAATATAACTTGTTCGTTGCTCCAAATTAATACCTTTGGATAGAACCTTACAAAGTAAAGCCTTTTTGGCATCCATATGAAGCAAGGTCCAAAATTGATTAATGGCAACAAAATGGAAATGACAAACAGAGGTAAACCAACAAGCCTAAAGATAATTCCAAAGGGTCATAAATTATTTAAACAATAGAAACAACTGACAAACTATGCTCGTGAAAGATAAAAAGTCTCAAAATTTAAATACCATATTAATGAGGACATGAATTTAAGCTAAACATATGTGAAATGTCACCACCAAGATGTCATCTATAGCGTAGGTTTAATATGAAGAAAATAATTAAACATAATTGAAAGACATAATACGTAATCAAAACTAAATGCCTAGGCTTATGTCATTTGTTATTTGCTCTCTCAAACCTGCCATCTCTTAAGCGCCTTCATCATCTGGGGTTTGTGACTCAGTTGAATCAATATCAATTTCTGGGATGGAACGTCCAACTTGGTATTCAAATGCCTCGGGTGGTATTTGCAATGAATCTTCTTCTATAACGGAAAACTCTGCATATGTCCTGGAAATATGTCGTCTAATGAAGTTGTGTAGTGTCATTGTTGCCACTACAATCTAGACTTGTTTTGTAAATGGATAAGTTGGCATATCACGTAGAGTTACCCATTTCTTCTTCCAAACCCCGAACGATCTCTCGATCACACCACGCAAAGATGAATGTCTTTTGTTAAAAATTTCTTTCTTTCCTCGTGCAACCCCGCTCAATCTCTTGAAATTAGGTATATGATATTTTGTCTTTAGATATATCGCTTCAAATAGCCCTTTTGCAAATGATACCCGGCATCCACTAAGTAGTACTTACCTGAGCAATGTTTTCTTTCATTTAGAAATTTTGAAATTTTAAAGTAATTAGG
>NW_018164540.1:1319045-1322463 GCF_001263595.1 Phalaenopsis equestris
CTGGTGGTGGATAAGGGAACTAGTAGCAAACTTGACTAGTTGCAAACTTGAAAACGCGACTATCGTGTGCACTACCTTCTCATCCAATCATCACATATGTGAAACACATATTGAAATCACAAACAACCATTATATTTTGTGTTGGTGATCTGCATCGTCCAATGTCCAATGTATGCAAATTTCTGTGCTAGAAAGACGTGCGTCGACATGTGTTCCGTCAATAGCTCCGATTCAATCCTGGTATGAACGTATTAATCAATAATAAAATCATATGTGTGAAATTTTATCAACTAACATTTAAATATGGGAAGCACCTTAAGGAACGACATATAACGAGGGTCATTCGCAATATGTGTGGGAATGGACTGGAATGTTGGGTCCTCTGGTTTGACTATTTGACGGGCCAGACTCACCAGACTCATCAGTGCATTCAGCCCAGCTGAGAAATATCTACTTATGATTTCAGAGGAATGTTGAAACCGTTCCATAGCTCCTCTCATTGATTCGTTCTGGGACAAAATGTAGGTGTTATTGCCAACACCTCTCTAGATGTTGTTCTTGATGATCCTTGAAGTCTGTGGAGGGTCCGAAGTTCATTTAGGAGGTCAAGAAAAATGACTTTTGTCATACGAAACATATTTGCAAAACGTGTCGGGTGACCACGTAATAACTCTCCGATCCATCTATCTCCAATATTGCTGGACGTCATGCATGGATTTCGATCTACATATGCGTTGTAGTAATGGTATAACAACGTAAGGGTGAGAGTAACAATGCGAATTTGATTAATTTGTCCTTCCTCCATAATACAAAATCTGGAAGGAATGTAGAATTTTAAACCAGATAGCAAATAGTGATGTAATATCAGAAAACACATAAAAAAGGACAACTATACAAAGAGTACGTGCTTGTAAATTTGACTGCATGCAATAGAAATATGAAGAATGTTACATACATGCGACACATTTCATTGATATTTGCATATCTAAACATCAAAGTTTGATATGTAGCTAACATATTCAAGGATGAAAGAAATACAATACGCATAACAAGTTCATCACATAAATAGAAAATAAGACAGAAAGAGTCCATCAAACAAATAGTCAATGAAGTTACATGAATAGCATTCAATCTTTCATAAAAGAGCGTAAGTAAGGAAGACAAAATTATGGGTCTAAAGTCTCAAAGAACTGCCTCCGGGTAGAGTTCCCAGTAGAGTTCCCTGGCAACTTCACATACTTAACATACATATCCTGGTCTTCCTTAATTCCAGGATATGTGTTAAGGATCTTAACACACTCATGGATTGTGCTGTCCTTCGGAGTTTTTGAATTATTTTTAGAAATTTCAATCAATGTCTCAATAGAACCTCTAACAAATGCAAAGCCTTTTTTATTTTTTACAGGACGGGGGCGCTTTGTTCCACCAGTGGATTGGATATCCGTGATTGATTTGGCTGAGACCTTCTCCCGAGTCACCTATATGCTCGGTCTCTATATCCTCTGTTAGGTTTGCAACACCCTGCTCATTAGGGGTGGAAAAATGAGTTCCTGTTGCTACAACACCAGTAAACATGCTATCCAATTTCTCCTCCAAAGCTGGTTCAATTCCATTAAATTTGAATTTTTTGGCCACGGGCACAACCTGTAATTAAAAAAAACAATCCAATCAAAATTCCAAACATATGTCTGTAAAATTTAATTGAAATAGTGATATTCATACCGCTAACTTTTCTGCCCACCATTCCTCAGGTGCATCAATTGTTCGTTTGACTGGACATTCTAATCCAGTTGATCCCCTTTTAAGCTCTTTCCAAAGTTTTCAGTCCTTCTTTAATTGATCTCATTTATTCTTTAGTTTCATCCTATCATAATCTCTTCCTGTTATTTCCTTAAATTTATTAGTGATATTATGCCAACCTTCTTTATTAAAAAAAGGTGTGGGTCGATTTCCCAAATCGACTTCCCTCACGCATAGATTACAAAAAATATTAGTAGTCTTTTTATCCCACATAACCGATGAATCAGAGTCTTTAGATTTACTCATCTTTTACTGTCATATCAACGGATGGTTAGATGACATTATGATTGAAAATGAGACACTTAAGATATGGAATATGCATATGTAAAACAAAATTCAAAAAATATAATGAATTAAAATATATATCGGTCTATGGGTGAAACATAAATGTGTTTTTCATATAACCATCATTTATGAGACATTTTCTTTTTATTTTTCTCTATTATTATAGTACCACTGTATTTGATAATAACCAATTGAAATTTGGAACACAGAGCATATTAGAAATTCTAATTCAATGCTAGCAAAGACAACCCAAAGGACCATAAACCATAAAACATATTTTCTTCACCCAAATTTGTAATTCTAAACCAACAACCCAACTGACATCATCATAGCTTGTTAAAAAACATACTTGAAAAACCTGCTTCAACAACAATGTATTGAATCTACCATAATAAGATAGTCAATTTTCTTTCGTACAAGTAAAAACAGAGGTCTCATCGAAGCAAAAAATGCTGAGTTACATAAATAATAACACCTTCATTAAAGTAAACATGCTTATCACCATCTTAGTAATAGAATATTCATTAAACCAGTGCAAACTATTTGCATAAACATAACGTGGGAGCTCTAAAATAATTATCACCCAAACTTTCATTGTTGCAAAACCACATATACAAGAAATAACAATAATGCAAGGTTTTTTTACCCATTCAGTTGTGAACAAACATCAGCACAACAGAATTGTTTCTTTAACCAATTCTGTCATAATAATCTCATCTCAATCAAGTCCACTTGTTTAAATAATAAGCTCGGCTCAACTCGTCTACACCATAAACAAGTTGAGTAATAAAAAAGGGCAATAACATACCTACCACCAAATTATTATATATTTACATATCTAATTACAAAACCTTATTTTTTACATTTATACCATCCAAATCTCTCAAATCACATAAAAACTATAATTATATTTACTTTTAATAAAATAAAATACACCTTCTAATGCATAGGTAAGATGACATATATATAAAAACTGAAGTTTATGTAAATCTTCCTAATTAAAATAGAATGGTCCAAAAAACAGTACTGACTTCTAAGAAATTATATGACTTGTTGAAGAAAGTCAGAAAACATGGCTCAAAGAATATCAAAGATATGTAATACACTCCATTTTGCACAAACGAGCCGACAACAAAAGCTCCATTTTTTGTTCAATAAATGCAATACACTCCATTTTAGAAATAGTAGGCAATCCAATTTCAATTGTCATTTGCACTATGTCATTTGACTTTGTTGAACATCATTGTTATTGCAAAACACATACAATATTCTTCACATAAACACGATCATATTTATCCTATCCCATATCTTCTACATATTCATAGATAATAGT
>NW_018164540.1:1322570-1338654 GCF_001263595.1 Phalaenopsis equestris
AGCCTCAACAAATACCCTAAAAGAATCAGTAACTTTGAATAGCATGGAGACCATATGAACAAAACACGAAATTTTTTTTTTCGGTTAATACAAATATACACTGTTCGAAGAAAGGTTGGGATGAGGAATGAAGAAGAAAATTCTCTAGATGCTTCAAACATATCAAAAAAACAGTGAATCTATATTTTTACCAACGCTACTTGCATATTTAGAACATATTTAGGTTTTAGCCACTAAACACTTCCAAACAGATGGATCAAGTGAAATTTCTTGCCAAAATCTTAGATCTCTCGGCGAAATGGGGGAAAGGAGGGAGGAGCCAAGCGAGGAAAGAGTTTTGTTACCTGCGGAGCGACGGAGGCGAGATCGACGCCAAATGTTTGAAGGAAGGTCGGCTGTAGGAGGGTAGCAGCGTAAAAAATGGAGCCCCGCATGTAATATAATATAAAAAAGTTATTTCCAAAAATCTCTGTAAAACGCGATATCCAAACACTAGGGCGGCGTTTTTAAAAATACCGCCGCACATTTAAGCTGCCCCAAACGGGCCCTAAACGTATATTATAGTTAGGAATATCATATCATTATAGCACTGGGCTCATAAAAACAATGTCAGAGCTAAGGTGGAGCTATACTTTTTCATTCAAATCAACTTCACTCAATAATACATTTTGATACCTTCGGAAAAAAAATGAATGATTTTTGGTAAAAAGAAAAAAATCACATTTATTCTTTGTATTATCGTATCTCTTCATCAGGAGGCTACAGGCGGTTTCCTCGTCTTCACTGCGGCAGCTTGGCGAAGCAGGCGGCGAGAAGGTGCCCTCTTCTTTCCCACAGTTGCAATATTCAGTGAATCTGAAAAGAAAAGCAAGCTTTTGAAGCATCAACATGAACGGAGCTTGCCCTTTGTTTTCTGCGATTTACCCAACAAAGACCCCTCCTTTCATTCTTCATCGACCAGCAAAACCCTACTCCATCCACTCCTTCACTGGGGTCAAGTTGCCACAGGCTGGAGCATTTCCTTTGGCGATGCCCTGGAGAGTTGGAAGCCTAAATGAAGTCATGGAGGTGGAAATTGAAACCGAGAATGCCGTGAATGTGGGGGAAGTTGATGGATTACCAGATTTGGAGAGGAAATTGGATGGGGAGGTACTGGAAGGGAGGATGGAGGCTTTAGAATCTAATGGAGAGTATTTTGGTAAGAAAAAGAAGAAAGGTGGTGATTCGGAGGCCAACAACTACGATAGATTCAAGATGAATAACGGCAGAGAGGTGGGAAATTCGTACTTTTTTTCTCGAATTTAATCTGTTTTTTCTTCTAAAGTAGTCAGAGGGCGTGTGATCACTATTATCATAGAATTGTACAATGGAGAATCCGACGTACCCTGACGAACTTTGTGAACAAAACTAGTCCATGAAATGATTTCTTTCCTTTGTCTCTTCGGGTTTTGCTAGATGGGAGTGTATCTTCTTTCCCTAATGGTAGCGTTGCAATTTCATTTTGGGATGGGATATGTGTGAATTAAGTTAGAGATGATTCCCTCTTGTTGAAAAGATTTTAGATGATTGCCAGTCAAATTCGGAGGAGATCAACTCTGAGTGGCAGATTAGGTAAGCAGAACGTCAAGAATCTCCTTTAACCTTGGCAGGAAATAAGAAAGTAAAGCAAACTTGGGCATAATCCTTTGAACCAGGTGCTTAGGTGCATTCAACAATCTCGGTGCAATGCCTTATTGATGCCAGTTGTTTTTTCATAGATTGATTTTTCTCCTCTTTTTTGTGATCATAACATTAAACCTAATCAAAACTTGCTTTCTTCGGTATCCAATTAGATTGCTTTATAAATTTTGTATGCTATTTTACATGAAACATATAGAAAAGAATTTAGTAAATCCTTGAGGAGTTTTATTTTTTGTAGCAGAAGTTGTGTATTAGCAATGTTCTCTCAAATAAATGTTTTAGACCTCATGCTGTACCAAACATGTTGTTATTTCTTTCAGGTGTTTGAGGAAAAAGCATACTTAGTTGGTGTTGAATCTAAAGGTACTGAAGCTGATAACTTTGGGATTAATGAATCACTTAAGGAGCTTGCAAAATTAGCAGATACTGCTGGTCTTTTGGTTGTGGGTACGACACATCAAAAGTAAGATGGTACTCTTTTTTTTTTCTAACTAGTTAATTGACTTTATCATTTTTCTTTTTTAGGTTTACAATTTACATCCCTGTGATTATTTATCTGTTCTTTATTCACCATCTTATCCCTTTCCCTTTAAAAAGTAGGTCTTTTTAGTTAATGATGGATGCTCTTCAATTTCAATTGCTTTCATAGGATAACTAATGAGGACTATCTATATCTATTCCCATTATAAAATATTTGCAAAATTGATGATCCTATGCCAATTATTATCTATTTATTAAAATATGTTTTAATTTTTATGGTCCAATAAATTTCCATATTAGTAACTTTAGAACCCTTCTTTGGATATCCGATTAAAATACCACTTTAGATATATCTTTGGTGCACTATTTAGTTTAATCATTCTTAAAGAAAATTATAATTAAAACTATGTAATCTATTAATATAGGAATTTGCAAATTCAAATTTATTTGCTTTGTGGCATTACATTAGGATAAGTTTGATTTGTGTATTAATGAAAAATTTTACTTAATTAATTGTTGATTTATTCGATTGGCTGAAGTTAGAAAACATGTTTTGTGAAATTGTGAATTATTAGATTATATCATTTGATTGAATATAATTAGAAATTATTATTGATTTTTTAAAATACATCGTAAATCCTTTATTTATGATGATTTAATTTGTATGAATGATTTGATTGGAAATGAAAATATCATGCTTTTTATTTGCAAGCAATCGGATGAGCTCTTAGAATGATATGCCATCAACGAATATAGGCAAACTTATTTGGTTAGGGCCAATTGGTTGCTAGAAGTTTTTTGAAAAATGGTTTAAATGATCTGGTTGCTGACCTTACCATGCAATGACACAACTCAGCTGTTGTTGCATATTGGATAGTAACAAGCTTCCATGCTTTAACTTTTAGTTATTGGATAATGACAAATACTGTTGGATAGCAATTAGCATCCAAGCCTCATTGAGAGTAGAGATAATGTCAAGTGAAATTTATGCAAATTTGGCGCAACTTGAGCTAAACATTTTGATTCCAAGTTTCCAACTCAACTCAAGCTCTTTTAAAAATTTATTTTATGCAAAATAACTTGATTTCAAGTTAGCTAAATATTGATTTTGAGTTGAATTAAAATCAATACATAATTAATTATGTAAATAATGTAATATAAGTTATACATATTTTGTATCATACACAATATGCAATATTGAAAGTCTTATTTCTGGTTAAATATCCAATCAAGTCTGTTCAAGGCTACATCTCAAAATTGAATTGAGTTGATTTTCAGTTTATTCAAAATTTGACCAAACTTTGAATGATTTTGAGTTTCAATTTTTTTTAATCTTTATTATGAGTTGTTAGATAACGACAATCATCAATATTACTCTATGAGATAGTAGATATTCGGTGCACTTAACTCTAACTAAGAGCTACACAATTTTGTGTTGTGGTGGGTGTCTATGGCTTAATGAATAGCGGCAACTTCCCAAATTTGATCGCGAGCTACCAAATAAAGGCAAATTTTATAGCATTAGTTGGGATTTATTGGCTTCAACATATAACATACAACTCCAAACGTGATTTTCCCATGGAGCAAGTCTTCTAGTTAGATAATTTTTTCGGCCTTCACACCTTATAATATTTATTGTTCAAGGGGCAAGCATAAAAAACACGCTGAGGAGAAGAAATATTTCAGAGACATTCTTTGATAATGTTGAATGGAGCCGATAAACGGTGCTCTACTAGTTGCGCCAAAGACTGGATATATGACTGATGTTGTGCGTTATATGTGGATTTTAGCCTAGTTTGGGATAGCCTAGTTTGGGATAGTATAGTCTGTTATATTGCTTATTTGGGCCAATCTTCTTCTTCCCATGCACATCACACGTTTGACAAAAAATTAGAATTAAAAGTTACATTGCATCTTAATGCTTGTGTAAACTTGCTGATTGATAACAGATTAATTTGAATTTTTTGCATTGATCAAAGTATCACCCTCTGAAACTATGTAAAGAATGATGAACATAAAAAAAGCTAACAAGTAGAATCATTTTCTTTTTCTTTGTATATGTTTAGTTGTTGCAATACAAACATCCATATACAATAAAGGCTTTGGCCTTATTTGACGCCTCGATACAGTTCCATTCCAATCTAGAGAACGCTGACAAATCAAATTACCTCTGTTTGGTACAATAGCGTCTCCGGAAGTTCTTCAAACGAAGCACCATCTTTTTTGCCATTTTCAAATCGCAACATCTCTATTGTGTCTGCCCATCGTACCACTCTGTTCTATTGTTTGCAGATAAATTTGTCTAAAATAGCCTTACACAAAGTTCTATTTGCAGATAAATTTGTCTAAAATAGCCTTACACAATTTCCATTCTCTGTGGTAATCTCATTGTTGTCACCGATCTACCTCCGTAGCTCAAGCTTCGGCAACATAATTGTTGATCGTTGGACTGACCTCCCCTTTCATCTCGATGACTCTGATGACTCTGTCTATGATCGTTCTCTCTATGACTCTGTCAGCCACGACCGCCCCCCCAACAACTTGAGGAAAATATCAAAACTTCAAAACCAAACCAGGTAAAGTTGGAGGAAACAAAAATATTAGAGCTTCAAAACCAAACTAACACTATAACATATTAGGAGATCTGGGTTTCGTCAATGACCATCAATATTTATTGTAGAGCAACAGAGGCTAAGGATTGGGGTAGGGAAGGCGAGGAGGCAGAGAGGGATTGACGAGCTTGACAAAAATAGGGATAAAGATCTTGAAGGAGAAACTGGGTGATTAGGGCTTTGTGGTTGGAGGAAGGGGCAGATACAAATAGGGATTTCTTCATTGTTGTTGGGAGGAAAATGAAGGAGCCGTTGACGGCAAGTGGGTCACGTCTGAATTGCTCAAAATGAAGGCATCAATGACGAGGCTTGTGGTGGATGTGAATGTGAGGATTGAGGAGGAGATGATGCATTAGATGATGAGAAGGATTTGAGTGGGGATTTTTGAGATGGTGGGGAGGCTGCAGCACATATGATAACAAACGAGGGATATTTTAATCTTTTGTGTTTGGAAAGTTACGATTAATAACGTATAAAAAATTTCTATTCAAATGGGTTATCACTTTTAATAGTTGGAACTTTATATCACTGTTTATGGTGAAGCAGCTTTTAAAAGGACCTTTTTTGAAAAATAAAGTTCTCTCAAACGAAGCCTTAACTAAGTATTTTACAAAGAAGGATCCTTGCAACAATCTTGAAGCTTGAAGTTGGTGTATTGAGTTCTTTATTATTCCCATATAAGACAATAATTGAAACGAACAAGAATGGCTAAGAGAGATAGTGGTTTTCTTGGCACTGAATTTATTTGATATTCCTTTTATATGATCTTTAATCACGATGAAAAAGTGTCCAAGCTAAATTTCGTGGATCATTCATTGAGAATGATTATGATTTCTCTCATACATTTAATACGCAAACTGATAGTTGAATCTGCTTCACAACTAATTTTGTCTAAAGCTTTTCTACTGATACCTTGTACTCTTTATTTAGGCTTGCGGCTCCAAATCCTAAGACATATATTGGATCTGGAAAGGTTGCTGAAATCAAGAGTGCAGTTCATGCCCTTGATGTTGAAACAGTGATTTTTGATGATGAATTGTCTGCTGGGTAGGCATCTATCTACACCTACTTTGTTTATATTACCATGCAATTATCATAGCTCTTTTTGGTTTTGGTGTATTATACAATGATACATAAAGAGGCCTTGCTTCTTATACAAAATTTCTAGAATTACTAAAGTTTGCTCCAGTGCTATATATACGTGAAGCTCACATTAATGTTCTTCTTTCTCTTTAGTAGCAGATTCCTCCGGGCTGTGAAAATCAACTACCATTGCCATATTTTTGCCTTTCAAATTGAAGAGCACGAAAATTGTAAATTGATGAGACTTTTACAAATTTTCTACTTGACTGCACTCGTCATTCTCTTTCTTAGTTGAACAGGCTAGTTTAAGGCATGATGGTTAATCTCCATCATCACCTCCCGCTTCCTGGAAATGATTTTATCTTGGCCCAACAAGTCTTGACTGACTTATGAATTTTATGTTATATGGTGCTTTCAGAATGAACATAGTTTCAATTTGAACAAATACAATGCATAATTGACATGTTGTGGATGGTAGTTTTATCTTCTATTGAATAAAAAACATGAGCTTCTGGGATTGAAAACAAATAGTGATAGCTTGGTAGTTGTTCATGTAAAGCATAATTCTATCCTAACTAAATAGTTCATTCATGTATCGTGTTAAATTATGGTTTTCCATGAGTTGCCCGATTGCTAATGAAATAAAGATATCCCAGCCACATGTATAAATTGACAATTTATTTTGCAGTTGTACTGATTTATTATGTAGAAACAATCACACATGCATCCACATGTGCATGGTCTTTTCAACCTCTTTTGATATGATCCAAGCTGCTTGAATATTGGCTGAAAAACAAATTTGATCCTAAATCAACCTCTTGTTTATGAACTTGCAGTCTTAATTATATCTAGGTTCTGACTGATACATGATCTTACCTATGAGCAATTTATGTTTGCTTTTCCCATTCAAGCCTTGAACTTAAATTGTGATGAGGCGCACTGCTGATCTCTTATGCAAACTGCAACATCTGCAATTCATTTTATGATAAGCGTCTGATTATTCTCCATTTTGCATACTTATCTTCAGCTAGAAAATTCCCATCTTTTAAATATATAGGATTCTAGCTCCAATATAAACCTAAATTTAATGCTTTTCCACTTTCAGAAGAATGAAAAGTTGGCCCTCAATTTTCTTCTCTTTGCTTGCTAAATTTGGAGTCTTAAAAGTTGAACATTCTTCAAAGCACCGTGGATATAATGAAATTTTCTTTCCATTATGTGCGTCTTTCCAGCTACTTCAACTTGTTTTGATCGAACTAATGCCCATGACTTTGACCTGCATCTAAACTTTTGTGCCTAAATCTGCTCGAATGCTTCTTTACCAGTTTGATGTTTGGAACAATAAAATTGGTTAGACATTCCCCGCACTCTAGTCTCCCTACTTTGAGATGAATACTCATGATTCACGCCTCAAAATTGAATCATTCTTGAGATCCTCTCAAACAGAAATAATCTGTAGGTAAAACTATATTACAGTATATTGTCAGATGTTTATTCATTTAATTGATGGAGATTTTTTCAAATGGTGCTGGTATTTTATTTGTTGTCATTGTGCTTCTATTAGTGCACAATGAAATGGTGCTATGCATCAGGATGGAATATTTTGTTGCTCATCAGACATTTTATTTAAGGATTTCAAGCTGAATCATACTTTCTGGGATCTATTCGTAGGAGTGATTGGAAGGTTTTGACATATTTTAAGTACTATCAATTTTTCTGTGGGGTAACAGTTTTAATTATATTATTACAGGCAATTGCGTAACTTGGAAAAGGCTTTTGGCGGAGAAACACGTGTTTGTGATAGGACTTCCCTCATTTTGGACATCTTTAGTCAGAGGGCTGCAACACACGAAGCAGCTTTACAGGCAGCTTTATTATTTCAATGATTTTGATCTTTGTTATACAACTTTTAAAATCTGAAATCTGGAGTTGATTGTACATGTCCATGCACAACTGCATTTAAATGGGGACGATTCATTTATCTCCTCACCATTACATATATATTTTTTTAGTGTCCATAATTTTTCATGGCCTTTTGGGATGTAATCAACATGCTTAGTACAATTCAGTCACAATGTACAATTTCATTATTCGTATTTCTTCCTTTCTAATACTAGTGTTACAATTACTTCGGAAAGTTCCATGTTACATTTATTATTGTTTAGTTTGCTAATTTAGTGATTTAAGATCATTTGATGTTACCATTGTAAGATCTCAAGATTTTTAAGTTTGGTGAATTAGAAAATTTAAATATTGAGGTGCCTTTTGTTGTTATTGATGCTGTTTTGTTAGGAATTCCACGGTTAAACAATCTCATATTGGAACACTCTTACAATGAGTGAATTTGAGAAGTGGCACCAATAGGATAAACCTATGGGGCCTAATAGACCAAAGCAAACAACATCTTGGTGATGAGATTTTGGGCAATGATAAATATTATCTGATTAATATGCCAATTAGAAGATGCAAACCAAGTGCCACATCTTGGTAGCCACCATTTAAACCCATTTAAGATGTCATAAGCGGAAGCCACCTCTCAATTTATAGCGACAATGACACAGTCGTCTGGGGCGCGGGGTGTGGGCGCCTAGGGCGCACTTGGACTGGTTCGGTCCAAGCCAGACCTCTAATGCGTGGAATTGCAGCCCAATTGGAGTGGGACCCACTCCTAATTACCTAGGACTATTTATTTATTTTCGTTGGTGTCTAGGGTTAGTTTCTTGCTGTGGTCTGTATCAGGACAGTCATTGGCATCTTCTTCTCCTTCTCCATTCTAGGGTTTTATCCAAGGGGTTTCGAATGGTGGTCCGACTTTTTTTCGGTCTTGAGGTGTTGTGTTTCCTCTCCTACCTTTCCCTCGATCTCTTCTACATTGTTCCCCTTCACCCTCATCACAGCCTCTCATCACCGCACCAGGAAAACAACCAAATTGCTATTTTTCCTCAGCCCCGCTGCCTTCCACCTAGTCCACACCTTTCAGCTTGCTGCCACCTGCCGCAACCACCCTTCCATCGCTCTCTTTGCTGCTCACCGCCTTGCCGTTGCTGCCTCCAGCTTCCCGTTACTGCCGCCCCTTTCAACGCCCCATTGCCACCACCTCGGAGGCCCAAACCTTTAGACGACCCCATCTTCACCCTAGATCCATCCTAGTTCTAGTGTTGTGTGTTGTTTTGTTGTAATTTCAGATTTCCGCATTGTTTTGTTGTAATTTCTAATTTAATTTCAGTAATAATATCTCTTTTTATTGAATGTTTGCTAAATTTCAATATCATTTTGTATCAGAGCCAGCCTAATCCTAGTTCCATTCTAGGGTTACCAAAATCCATTAATACCTAACCAAATAGAAAATCTTCCCCACCCTAAATCGACCCCCCCATAGACAAGGTCGGAAAGCTTTTTAGGAACTTATCATGGAAGAGATGCAATAGGAAATCCGACGACTTCAACAAAGGCCTGCTAAAATTGAGAGAGGGACCCATGGAGAGATCATCTTAGATCGTGTTAGCGAGATTCGAAGAGGAGCGAGTAAGAAAAATCTGAACCCCTTCCATAGGGACGATTCCAGTGAAGAAGAGGATAAGTCATGACACTTTGAGATTCAGTATCAACGGAGGCTGAGGGATGAGGTGACTTTTGTAGGACATGAAGACATAGGAGTAAAAGTATACTTGCTAGATTTCGATGGGAGAATGAATTCTGATGATTTTATTATGGTTTTAGATTGTTGAGAGGATATTTGAGTATAAGGAGGTGTCAACTGATAGGAGTGTGAAGCTTGTTGCTATAAAACTGAAGAAGAGTGCCTCTTTGTGATGGGATAATTTGAAGAGAGTGAGGCAGAGAGAAAGTAGGAATAAGATCACTACTTGGAGAAGATGAAGGAGATGCAAAGGAATTATGTATCCCTCACACTATTGTCAGGACATATTCTTGAAGCTCCACCACCTACAACAAAGAGAGTTTTTAATGGAGGAGTTCACAACAAAATTTGAGCAGCTAATGATGAAATGTGAGCTGAAAGAGCCAGAGGAACAAATTATAGCCAGTTATTTGGGAGGTATTAAGCTAACCATCAACAATATTGTCCAATTACAACCTTATTGGTCATTGGGTGATGTTCAAACACTGGTACTGAAGGTGGAGAGAGCATAAACAAAGCATACACCCACCTCCATTTAGACCACCAGCTACAAGTGGAGATATTAGCATGAGCACTTTTGGTGGATGTGTGAAAACTGATCAGGGGAATGACAAAGCTAATCAAAGCGGGAAAAAGCTTTAGAAGAGTGGCACACCCAACATAAGTCTAGCCAGGAAGTGCTTCAAGTGTCATGGATATGGACACATCACTTCCATTTGCCCTACTAGTAAAGTTGTTTCCTTTACCGAGCAGGGTGCAGTGGAGGAAGTGAGGGAGGGTGTAGTAGAAGAGCAGGGTGAGGAGTATATGCTCCATGGAGATGATGGTGAGATGTTGTTTGTGAGGAGGGCTTTGCAGGCGTAACTAACAAAGGATCACTATTGTTTGAGACATGACATCTATCACACCAGGTGTATTGTGAGTAGGAAAGTATGCGGCCTTATTATTGGCATAAGGAGTTGAGAGAATGTGATCTACTTTTATGGTGAACAAGTTGGATTTGGCTACTCAGAAGCATTCATAACCCTATTCTCTGACCTGATTGAAGAAAATGAATGAGATACACGTGGCTAAACAATATTTGGTAGAGCTCTTTATTGGAGACTAACTATAGGATCAGGTGTGGTGTAGTGTTGTGCTCATCTTGCCTGTCACATTATGCTGGGGAGACTGTGACAATTCATTCGCAGGAATTAACATGATGGGTTCCAGAACACCTACTCCTTCACGAAGGAGGTGAGACACATAATTGTTTTACCCATCAGGGATTCTGAGGAGCTGTCACTCACGTTGTAGAGATCATGATCCCACATTCCACCTTTCTACAGTCGGCTCGGGAGGCCCTAGTGGCAATGACCTTAGTCATCCTAGAGGGGTTTAAGGAGGGGACTAAAGCTAATAGAGATGATACAACTTTTGCTAGCCCACTTTTAGGATGTGATGACTGATATAAGCTTACCCGAGGGACTATCACCACTTAGAGACATTCTATATGCTATAGACTTGTCTGCTTGCAAATTGAGACCAGCTGAGTATGAGGAGTTGCAACAGTAGGTGCATGATCTTGTTGTTAGATGGTTGGGAAGGGAGGGCACCAGTCTATGTGATGTTCATACTTCGATGGTTTCTAAGAAGGATGGTTCATAGAGGATGTTTTTTGAAAGTCAAGCTATCAATAAGATCACCATTAATACATATTTCCTATACCTCGCCGAGATAATTTACTGGGTGAGTTGCATGGAGCTATCATCTTTTTCAAGATTGACATGTGCAGTAGATATTATCACAGATCAGGATGAGACCAGGAGGGAAATGGAAGACTGCTTAAAAGGCTAAAGATATTTTGCATGAGTGGACAGTCATGCCCTTTGGAATGTACAATGCACCAACACTTTTACGAGGCTGATGAATCATGTGTTTGAGGTTGTGTACTTTGATGACATATCAGTCTACAACAGATATGTGGAGGAACACTTGTAACATTAGAGGAGGGTCTTTGGGATTCTTCGGTCGAAGAAGCTTCATGGCAGCATATGTACGTCTTTTGAGTTATATTGTATCTGGTACAGACATTCAGGTGGATTCTATGAAAATAGAGGCTATTGTGAGTTGGCCACCACCATAGTCCTATAAAGCTGAGATAGTTTTTAGGGTTGGTATCCTTTTATAGGAGATTCACGAGGAGCTTTAAGACCATGACAACTCCTATGATAAAGCTCTTGAAAGGAGAGAAATTTCGGTGGATAGAGCTAACTTAGTTCAACTTTGATGTTTTGAAGAAGAAGGCGACTCAACCCCATTGTTAGCTCTACCATATTAAATCAGTTGTTTGAGGTGGAATGTGACACATCTAATGTGGGGATTACAACAATATTGAGCCAGGAGAGCACCCATAGCCTTATTCAGTGAGAAGTTGAGTGACTCTAGGAGGAAGTATTCGACATATTATAAGGATTTCTAAACTATTGCGAGAGCTCTTAATCTTTGGAGTCACTACTTATTGACTAACAAGTTTATTATATTCAAAGATCATGAGGCTCTGAGGTTTTGAATAGTCGAGCAAGCTGATGGACAAACATGCTCCATTGGTTGAGTTCTTGGCTTCATTTCAGTTTGTTCTCGAGCACAAGGCTGGGAGTTGGAATCAAGTAGTTGATGTTTTGAGCCATCGCCACTTATAGATCACCTCCATTGAATCCAAAGTTGTGGGATTTGAGGCGATGAAGGAGCTATAAGAGACAGATGAGAACTTCGGGGAGTTTAGGGATCAATGTCAGGAGAGGCCAACAAGACAGTACCATTGATTTGAGGGCTATCCGTTCCATCAAAAGAGGTTGTGTTCTTAGATGTTCATTGAGAGAATCCATCATATAATAGAGTCACAATGGGGGATTAGCAAGTCATTTTGGCAGAGACAAGACCCTCGCACTCATTAGAGAATACTTTTTCTAACCTAGATTGATGGGGGTGTAGAGAGGTATGTCAGGCAGTGTAGAGTTTGTCATGTGATAAAAACCAAGGAGCGGAATACAAGACTATACACGCTATTACCAGTACCAGAGGCTCCATGATTGGATGTTTGTATTGATTTTGTTGCGAGTCTTCTTAGGACATAGCTGAATAGGGTTTTGATGATGATAATAGTTGACAAGTTTTCTAAGATGACTCATTTTGTATCTTGCCACAGAATATTGGATGCATCACATATAGTGATGTAGTCGACTTATTTTTGCGGGAGGTAGTGACATTACATGGGAAACCTAGGACCATTACTTTTGACTGGGCCTGAGCCAATTTTGAAAGACTTTATGGGGATACTTGGTACTAAGCTTTAGTTTAACTCAGGAGCTCACTCACAATCAAATAGTTAAATTGAGGCGGTGAACAAAAGTTTCGAGAATCTCCTAAAGTGTTTTACAGGGAAGAATATCAAATAATAAATCTGATTCTAGCCCAAGTTGAATTTGCTTACAATAGGTCCGTGAGTGTTGACCTCATTTTTGTGAGGTCTTTTCTTCTCCTCCTTAGAGCCTAGGTTCTAGCTCTAGAGATTCCTATGGACCATCTTAGAAAACTAGAATTGAGACTCACCCTTCTAGAAATTCCAACCAACTCCTATTTTCCTTTGATGTCTAGCATCTTTGGCACAATACCATCGCCTTATGAACGAGCGGTTATGGGCTATGTTGCGTAGATTCAAAGAAAATGTTCCTGTGTATAAGCGAAACCCACTTACCCCACTTGAATTGGTACCACTTCTTAATACAGAGGTTAGTTTGGATGTTGAGGTTAAAGTGCAGGAGATTCAGAGGTTACATGAGGAGTTTGGGAATGAGATAATCAAACACAATCATAAGTATCAAGAGCAAGCTAATAAAACCAAGAAAAATGTGAATTTTCTGGATGGAGATCTAGTGTGGATTAGATTGAAGAAAAAGAGGTTTCCTTTGGGATCTTTTGGGAAACTCAAACCCAAAGTAGATGGACCTTTAAGGATCCCCAAGAAACTGAATGAAAAAGCCAGAAGTATTAACTTACCGGGAGTACAACATTTCCGCTACCTTCCACGTGGCCGACTTGAATCCATATTATGATGAGACAGAAGCTTCGACGAATGAGATTAAGGCTCCCCCAACCCTGGGAGATTGATGCGGGTGTCTGGGGCACGAGGCGCCAAGGACGCACTGGGACCGCTTCCATCCACGTTTCTGAGGGGTTGGAAGTGCAGCCCAATTGAAGTGGAACCCACTCATAGTTATCGAGGACTATTTATTTATTTTTGTTGGTGTTTAAGGTTAGTTTTTTATGTGATTTTTATCGGGACAACTGTCGACGTTGCATTCTCCCTTTTAGGGCTATCGTCAAGGGTTTTGAGTGGTGTTCCGATTGTATCTCAATTATGAGTTGGTGTGTATCCTCTTCTACCCTTCCCTCACTCTCTCCTACATCGTTCTCCCTTCACCTTGCCTCTTGTTGCCGCCTTAGGAAAACAACCACATCAGTCCCACTGCCTGCCGACTAGTCCACCCCTTCCAGCTTGTTGCCGCATCCCGGGACCACCCTCCCATCTCTGTTTTCCCTGTTCGCTGCCGCCACCCTCCTCATTACTGCTGCCCCTTCCAGCTTGCCATCTGACTCCCTTTTCTCCGCCCCGTAGGTCCAAACCTCTAGCCGACACCATCTCCACCCTAGTTCTAGTGTTGTGTATTATTTTGTTGCAATTTGAGATTTTCACATTGTTTTGTTGTAATTTCTCATTTGAATTTGGCAATAATATTTACTTTCCTTTGAATGTTTGTTAAAACCCAATAATAGACAATCTATGGATATTTATTTTTTAGGTGAATGATTATGTGTTATTTAAGTCTACTGATGAGGACAATAAATTCTTGGTGGAGATTATAAGATCTCCTAAGTATAATTAAGCGGAATTCCTAAACATCGAGGCACATTTTGTTTTAATTGTTGGAGTTTGTGGGCTTGCAGTGCTAAACATGCTTATGTTGAATAACATATAGGATTAGTTACTTTTCTGGGAAGCCATACACATAGAAATGGGTCTGGTTTATTGTTTGGCTTATGAGAATTTGAGTCTATTTGAATCAATTTGCTGACAATATTGCATTATTTCATACAAAGATGGGAAGAGCTCTTATTCGGAGAGTTGTAGTGGTAGAATTTCTTCAGAAAGGTTGAAGGGCCTATAAAGCATTCCTTTGGTTGCCATTGAATGTCTTTTTTTTTATCTACATCATTGAATCCCTTGAATGCTGATGACATCTCTATTTTGTCAAATGTCTGCGACACTTTTAGATGCTACCAGTAGAAATCTTGACAACAAAAGTAGAAACACTTAGTGAATTGCTTAAAGTTGAATTGTAGGAACAACATTAAAACTAGAGGAACGTGCATTGACTTATAGCTGCTTTATTAAATCGATTGTCACTAATGTGGGGCGAGGCATGTATGAATGCTTTAGGTTCGCGCTGACTATCAAAATAATAATATGCTTGCGAAAAGTTTATGTTGTAATAATATTCTCCACTTATCTGGGTTCCTGGTTCTCTATAGAGGCAAGCCCAATTTTATTGCTATGGTACGCCAATGAATACATGTAATACAAAGTTTGTGTGAAGGATAGGCAAATTAAATCATAAACCTTCATAAAAACTGCCAAGACCTTTGAATGAGCTCAATTGCTCAACACATAATGCTACAAAATAACATACATATTGTATGTTTGGGGAATGCATCAACTACATATCATCTAATGGTTGAATCATAAATAGATGGTGTATCACTAAATTATTTTGAATAAGATTTAATAGTTGCTTGTAGTTTGTAGATTCAATTATTGTTTCAATTTTAGATTTAGATTTTATGTTGTTTCATATCTAAAATTATCCATCAGAATATACATTAGATAATATCGGATGTTAATTTGTTTTTCTGTATTTGTCCTAATCATCATTAAAAGGGGTTCATTATTCCCAAATACATCATTTCTTTAATATTGTGATTTGGAAGTTCATCAGATTTTTCTAGAAAGCCATAAGTTTATTGAAGTAGGTTTGAAAGTCATACAAATTAATTTTTTTTATATTTGAGCAAATTCTAATGACACGTTGTCGGCCGTTTTATTGTTCAACTTTCGTAGTTTGGAAAGGTGATGATTTTGTGATTTTAGAAATAATTTAAATATAAATATAACCTTTTTAAAGAAGTAACTTTTTAATTTTTAAAATAAGTGAGACCAAACGAGTCTCACATTTTAAATAGCTTAGATGATTTAATACAATACTACAAGCAATACACTTATCCCGAAGAATAAATATATCACTTGTAATAGGGATTCAATCATCTAGACTAAACAATTTGTGACATCCGTTTTGATCTGCGAAATATTTTATAAAAAGGCCAACAAGTTCCCCTATCTAATATAAAAATTAGACAGGGTTTATTTTATCTGGGTTCCTGGTTCCCTATAGAGGCAAGCCCCTATAGTTAATTACATCTTAAATGATCGAAATCATTTAAGAAAACTCTCGATTAAGATCAAGTGATTTTGTTTTCAAGATTTCAAAGTTTA
>NW_018164540.1:1340815-1341198 GCF_001263595.1 Phalaenopsis equestris
AGCACATATTTCAACCAGGGGCAGCAAAGGAGTGCAAGATAAAGACTCCAAAAACATGATTTCTAACATTTAATACACTCTCCAGCATGTATTTCAATAAAGGGGCAACAAGAAGTGCAAGATAAAGGCCCCAGAAACTTGATTTCTAACATTTAATATGATTCCAAAAAGAGTCCAAACCGAGCCCATCAAATGAGCTAATTAAATAGAGAAAATTTTTCAATAAAGATCCAACTTTAAAGAGCCAAACCAAGCCCGAAATCTTGCTTCTACATGAGATAGGAAATATTTTCATGCCATCCGAAATATTGCAAGAATAAAAGAGGGGAGAAGAATACCTCACTTCAGCAGATTTAAAGCAAAGCACTGTAAAACAGGTTCAA
>NW_018164540.1:1341818-1343351 GCF_001263595.1 Phalaenopsis equestris
CCGGTCGCCTCGGGCGCGGGACACCGAGCGGCTGCGGGAGAGAGCTAGGGCACGGGACCGAGCCGGGTAATGTCGAGGGGAAATAATTGAGTTTATGGGATGTTTTAATCGGGTTTATGCAAGCCAGGGAAAACCTAAATAAAGTTAGGTTAAATAGGATTTAAGAAAATATTTAAGATTTTTAAAAAATAAAATTTTAATTTGTGTTTCACCCATGCATCAAAACATAACAAAATTGATGTCATTTTTAGGTAATTTTGATGTTCCGGACGTGCTGGCGTGGTCTATTTCGCCGTCGGAAGTCGTTTTGACGAATTCATCGATTTGCGTGTCAATTTTCTCGTGCCGAAAATATGGCAATATGGGTGTCCTTTCCTACCAAAATGGGTATCCCGGACGCGTTGGCGCGGTCCAATTTGTCATCAGAGGTCATCCGGAGAAGTTCGCATTTTCGTTTGTCCTTTAGGCTTAATTGAAGTCCGATTTCGTGCAACTTCGTGAACTTTGTGTATTTGATGTGTGTATGTGACGAAAAAGGTCGTGACGATGTTTTCCTAAGGCTTGAAGTCCTATTGGGAACTTTTCCTCTGAGTCTTCACAAAATAGCCCATAACCGCTCGTTCATAAGACGATGGTCTTGTGCCATAAATGTTAGACATCAAAGAAAAATAAGAAGTGGCTGGAATTTCTAAAAGGGTGAGTCTCAATTCTAGTTTTCTGGATGGTCAGTAGGAATTTCTAGAGCTAGAATTTAGGCTCTAAGGAGGAGAAGACAAGACCCCACAAAAATGAGGTCAACACACGTGTAAACATCGGTCATAAGGTATATAGATGAAAAATGAATAGGGATAAAAGTTACCAAAAATGATCCAGACCTCACTTCAATATAAAGAGGAAATTTTTCCAGAAGTTGTCAATATTTTCACTACACTCAAAGTATTTGAATCCAACTGCAGACGTGTTTGAGTGAAAAAATTGAAATTAATTAAACAATCATTTTTGTTTTAGAAGTCTCAAGAATTTTATTTATAATAAAAAAGGCCCAAAATTGGTAGTTTCTTGATACCCTGTCTTGATTTGACAATCTCTATTCCAGCTAGTGCAAACACTGCTAAACTCGAAGGTAGCTGAATGGAAAGAACAACGCAGAAATCAAGTCCTAAAAACGAACTGACTTTTAACAATGCAGCGAAACTGCTAAGTTTCAAGACAAAAATGGAAACAGAGCACATGGACAAATTAACATGCCTGAACCACATATAGGAGGAAACATGAGACTTCAATTTATTGATTTAAGGCAACAAACAATTGTTGAATGTCGAGATGTGTCTGAGATGGAAATAAGGTTGGGAGAATTAATTATAATTCCCTTAAATAAGGGAATTAGAATTAATTGGTAATCCTTTAAATTGAGGGAATTAGAATTAATTTGTAATCCCTTAAATTAAGGAAATTAGTGAAATAGTTTCCTAGTTTTTCTACTTGTAATCTCCTATATAATACCTTGTATTATCAATTCAAAGAATATCAATT
>NW_018164540.1:1343436-1356275 GCF_001263595.1 Phalaenopsis equestris
ACCCTAGAGGACACCGCTCAATCCCTAGAGGACACCGCCGCCTGTTGCCGCCATTCGATCCTTTCTGCTTAGGGTCATTCGGCTCTCCTCCGCTAGGGTTGCTTGGGGTTGCTTGCAGTCATTTGATTCTTTTCCGCTGCTCACGAGGAAGATCGTCAAGAAGCGCGTAAAGAAGCAGATTTTGCGATCGCTTTGAGGATTCTTTTGCCACCGAACCGCTGAATCCTTTGAGGATTCTTTTGCTGCTGAGACGCTTCTTTGCCGCTCCTGAGGCGCTGATTCTTTTATTCGCTGCCTTAATTGCTGCGATTCTTTTACCGTTGCAGCCATTGATTCCAGCCTTAATTGCTGCGAATTCCTCTTCTACACCATGTCAATGTCGGAAACCACTGTCTCCAGCAATTCCAACCCTTCCGAAGAATCCAATGCTGTTAAAAAAATTGGAGAGTTGCAGAATATTCGGACATCCAACAGGTTCAATGGGAAGAACTATCTCAAATGGTCCCAAATTGTCTACACATACCTAAAGGGCAAAGGGAGGCTTAATCACCTACTTGGAACCCTACTTGGAACCGGACATTCAGCCTCTATAGCATGGGAAAAGGAGGATTCCATGATTATGTCTTGGCTATGGGATTCCATAGACCCAACGATCAGACCCAACGATCAGTGATTCCATTGACCCAACGATCAGTGACACTTACATGTTCCTGAATACCGCAAAGGAAATCTGAGACTATATCAACCGCACATACGCGAAGGCCCGTGATGCTGCCCTTGTGTATGAAATCAAGGCAAAAATCGGAGCCACCAAATAGGGAGACAAATCTGTCACAGAGTATGCAACTCTGTTGCAAAATCTTTGGCAGTAACTGGATCACTATTGAGTAATTGAGATGAAATGCCCTGATGATGCTGCCCCTTTGAGCTGCCACTTTGAAGAAGTTCATTGAGAAGGATAAGATATATGATTTTTTGGCAGAATTGAATTCTGAATTTGATCAGATTAGGATCCAAATCCTCGGCAAGGAGGGTACACTGCCTCTAGAATAGAAGAAAGTCGAAGGAGTGTCATGCTTGAACCACATACTATGGATGTGTCAACCTTAGTAGCAAAAACAAATCAGGAGAAGTCGAAGAATGATCTGCTTAAACACTCGGGTAGAGATAACCAAGGGAAGGAGAACAAAGACAATCTGTGGTGTACTTATTGCAAGAAACCAAGGCATACAAGGGAGAAGTGTTCGAAGTTGAATGGTAAACCTCCAAGCCGAGAATGGGGCAACCGTGGGGGGCAACAAAGGCCTCAAGTGCATATGACAGAGCAACCCAATATTGAGGAAAATTCAGCAATAGGAGGGTTCAACAGTGAAGAAATTGAGAAATTGAGAAGCTTGTTGGGATCTCTTGAGAAGCCTTCTGGAGCATATTCGATAGCTCTTTCAAATAAAACTGTTTGCATGAATGTCTTTGACAAATTCTATACCAACTCTTGGACTCCGGTGCTACTAACCATATGACCCCCACATCTCAACTCTTCCATGCCTATACCCCATGTCCAAGTAATAGAAAAATTATCATGGCCAATGACTCTTTAGCTATCGTTGCAGGGATTGGTGATATACATATCACACCTAGCCTTATCCTTAAAAACGTTCTTCATGTGCCCAAACTGGCAACCTCAAATGTTATGCTGTTTTTTTCCCTTCTTATTGTGTTTTTCAGGAACAGGACTCGGGGAGGAGAATTTGACTTGCTAAGGAAAGGAGCGGTTTTTACCACCTTGAACCATCCCAGAAAATTAGGAGCAATTTGTCTTCATCTTTCCTTAGTTCCTCGAACAAAGATGTCATTTGGCTATATCACTTATGTCTTGGTCATCCCTCTTTTGGAGTTCTAAATATAATGTTTCTTCATTTATTCTAAGGATTAGATATTTTTGAGTTTCATTGTGACATTTGTGAATTGGCAAAACATACCCGTGTATCTTTTCCTATTAGCAATAAAATAAGTTCTCATCATTTTCATCTGATTCATAGTGACATATGGGGTCCTTCCACTATACCTAATGTTTCTGGGGCTCGTTGGTTTGTATCCTTAATTGATGATTGCACCCGGGTTACATGGCTCTTCCTTCTTAAACAAAAATCTAATGTTAACACTGTTATACCTAATTTCCATTCAATGGTTCAAAATCAATTTGGGGTCAAAATAAAAGGCTTTAGGACAGACAATGCTAGAGACTACTTCAATCAAATTCTATCACCTTACTTTCAATCACAGGGGATTATCCATGACTCATCATGTGTGGACACACCCCAACAAAATGGGGTAGCTAAAAGAAAGAATGGTCATTTACTCAACACCACCCGAGCCTTACTATTTCAAGGGAATGTTCCTAAGTCCTTTTGGGGAGAAGCCGTTCTTACTGCCACATATATGATCAATAGACTTCCCTCCCGTGTGTTAGAAAACAAAAGCCCCATAGAGGTCTTAAATAACTTCTACCCTCACTTCAGAACCTCAAATGGCCTCACTCCCAGCTATTTGGGTGTACTGCCTTTGTTCATGTCCATAAACAACATAGAGGGAAGCTAGATCCCAGAACCATCAAATGTGTTTTTCTGGGTTATTCCTCCACTTAAAAAGGATATAAATGTTACAATCCCTCTACCAGAAAATTTTACATCTCTACAGATGCCACTTTCACAGAAAATAAACCCTTTTTTTCAAGTCCTCTTTTCAGGGGGAGATTTCCATGATGGAAGATAGTACTTGTGAGCCATTTGAACCACTTAAAATCCTTGACCTTCCACATGTGTCAGCCCGTGTTGTTAAACTTGAATCAAACTCTCCTCCTGTTTCAGTTGAACCCGAGTCCTCTGAACCAATCACATCTGAGTCACCTGATCCTGAACCCTTATCATCTCCTACTCCAACCAATGTCACTCACGATTTCCCAAAATTTCCTCAGGTGTATTCAAGGAGAAAGGTCGTTCCTGAACTGACACAAGTCCAAGAATCCAATCCACTTTATTCACTATCTCACTATGTATCTCTCAAGCGCCTATCACCAACCCACACAAAATTCATTGTGAGTTTGAACACCATTGTCATTCCTAACAATGTGTCTGAGACATTGTCAAAAGGGCAATGGAGGGACGCTATGAAAGAGGAAATGAGTGCATTAGAAACGAATAAAACATGAGAGATTGTTGACAAACCGAAGGAAAAAAAACATTGTTGATTGCAAGTGGATTTTTGCATTGAACTACAAGGCTGATGGATCCCTTGAAAGATACAAAGTAAGGTTAGTAGTCAAAGGGTACACTCAGACTTACGGGGTGGATAGATTTTCAGGAAAAATTTGCTCCCGTTGCAAAAATGAACATTGTGAGAATCCTGTTATCATTGGCTGCTCACTTCAATTGGCAACTGTTGCAGTATGATGTTAAAAATGCATTCCTTCATGGTGACCTAAATGAGGAAATTTACATGAACATCCCTCCGGGATTTGAAGGGGACATAGGTAACAAGGCGTGCAAGCTGAAAAAGACCATTTATGGGTTAAAACAATCTCCTAGAGCATGGTTTGACAGATTTGCAAGAGTAATGAAGGAATCTGAATATAAACAAAGTCAAGGTGACCACGCTCTTTTCATTAAACATTCAGCTGTAGGGGGAGTGACTGCTCTTTTAGTCTATGTGGACGACATCATAGTGACTGGAAATGATGAGAAAGAGAAGCATGAATTGAAGCTGAGACTAGTAAAAGAATTTGAAACAAAGGAACTGGGGAAATTGAAGTACTTCCTCGGTCTTGAGGTGACATATTCCACACAGGGGATCTTCATATCTCAGCAGAAGTACGTAATTGATTTATTGGCAGAAATAGGGAATTGGGTGTAAGCCAATCTCTACTCCAATAAGTTGGGAGAAGCTAAAGAAGAACCAGCTGCGGATAAAAGAATGTACCAGAGATTGGTTGGCAGACTTATATACCTTGCTCACACTCGACCAGACATAGCTTATTCTATAAGTATGATCAGTCAATTCATGCATGATCCAGGAGAACCTCATCTTCAGGCTGCCTACAGGGTACTGCATTACTTGAAAGGCAATCCGGGAAAAGGAATCTTGTTCAAAAGGAATGACACTCTACTCTGGAAGCCTACACCGACGCTGACTATGCTGGCTCCCTAGTGGATAGAAGATCAACTACAAGATATTGTACTTTTCTTGGAGGTAACCTAGTGACATGGAGGAGCAAGAAGCATAATGTAGTGGCAAGGTCATCTGCAGAATCAGAGTTCAAGGCTATTGATCAAGGATTATGTGAATTACTGTGGCTGAGAATCATTTTGGATGATTTGAGAATCCAATGGAAGGGTCCTATGAAGCTCTATTGTGACAACAAGTCAGCTATTAATATAGCTCATAATCCTATACAACATGATAGGACAAAACATATTGAAATTGATAGACATTTCATCAAAGAAATACTGGAGGAAGGGTTAGTGTGTATGTCCTATGTTCCATCAGAAAGACAATTAATCGATGTTCTAATAAAGAAACTGAACAGTTCAAGTTTCCATGATCTTGTATCCAAGTTGGGAATGGAAGACATCTATTCCTCAGCTTGAGGGGGAGTGTTGAGATGTGTCTGAAATACAAAATTATTTCTCTGATTTCCCACATTGAATTTTAGAGCCCCTAAATGAAAAGCAAGCCAACAAACATAGGAATGGTATGGTGAAACAGAGGCAATTTAGGAATCAATGGCTCTGTGAACAATAATAACTTTAGTGAATCAGATTGAATAATGTTTGGACCAAAACATTTGAGAATAGTGATTTGATAGTTGCAGCAAAATCATGGGACCAATGAGGACCCTAATCCTGGTACTCAAGCCTACATAGAGAACTGAACCTAACAAACATATATTTCAACATATATTCAGGAGAACTCAGAACATTTTTAGCGGGTAATCATCGTTATAGGCTTAATTATAAATATTGCCAAAATCAAACTATGAACCATACCTAAAGCAACTCAATACTCAAAATTACAATGCACTCCTCTCCGTACTGCTCATATCATCTGTTTTTGATAAGTATTAACTTCAAATTTCCATCATCCACTAAGTTTGAACTGTTTTAATTTTGGATTTTTTTTATTAAATCCTAGAAAAAAATATTTTATCGGTGCTTGAGAATTGCCAAGTGTACCAAAAGCACCAACATTATATTCATTTTGCTCCTTCAGCAGTTACTTTTAACTCTAGCAGATTCAGTTGCAAAAAATGAACCAAAAACTAATCGTCAAGCACTATCATCTTTCTAGCTAAATGGATTATTCACCGTGCTGTTATTATGAAGCATATTCTCTGATTGTATTCTTCATTTATACCATAAAACACTGAAAAAAGAAAAACCATCCCTATTTTCACTTCCATATCATGTCATAAAGTCAACTTCTAATTGAGAACCTTAGTAGTTCTTTCATCGAGTATTGCTACTTGAAACCTCATTGCTATTTAATTTTCTTACTAATTTGAATATATGTATAATATTGAAGGTTTCTTTGGCACAAATGGAATATCAACTTCCACGCTTAACAAAAATGTGGACTCACCTCGAACGCCAAGCGGGAGGCAAGGTTAAAGGGATGGGTGAAAAACAAATTGAAGTGGATAAACGTATTTTGCGTACTCAAGTAAGTTTAGTGTCTGATTCAACAAACTTCAATACATTCTGCATTTTCCTGTCCAGATTTATGGTATTTGGCGAACCCATTCGCTGATAAAGTATTTCTATTTTATTGTAATATTTAAAGAATAGGATGGGTTTATAGAAATAAACAAAGTAAAAATATTTGAAAATAATTCTTAGCAAGGTTTAACTTGATTTAACTTAGTATCAACACTGAAAATCTCAAGTTTATCATGCACAGATAGGAATTTTAAAAAAAGAACTGGAATCTGTCAGGAAACATCGGAAGTTATATCACAATCGCTGTTTATTGGTACCTATTCCTGTTGTATCCCTTGTAAGTATGCTTGCAATTATACTATTGTTAGATCTTATTTTTAAGTTATTCTCATGATAATATTAATTTTAAAATTCTAGGTTGGATACACAAATGCTGGGAAGAGCACGCTTCTTAATCGTTTAACTGGAGCAGATGTTTTAGCCGAAGATCGTCTGTTTGCTACACTAGATCCTACTACTAGAATTGTTCGGGTATGACAATAAACAGGATTTCCATGTAATTAATAAATTTTAGATGCATGTCTTTAGAGTTGTTTGTGCGATTTTTTATTTTCTATTTTTATTATTTTATTTATTTTATTTTATTTTATTTTTTGTTTTTTTTTGGAGTTGTTAGTGTGATTCTACAACTTATCATTTCACTAAAAGTATGAGTTGAAGGGACATCAATCAATTTCAGTTAGTGTATAAGGAATTTCCCATTGAAAATAAATTATACGCTTCCATCTTTTTGAAACACATGCATGGTGTGATGTTCAATTTGTTGCAAATTTTGTTTTGAAGTTATTTTAGAGCATTCTCTTAATCAACTCTTATGTATCTGGAATGATCAAATAAATTCATATAAATAAATTATCTTGCACATAAGAGAAGAAAGGATACCCTTAAGTCATGGTTTTTAAACTAGATTAACCCATTGATTTAAAAATAAAATGCAGTCTTTACATTCATCATTCGGCACTTTATGCTATCTTTAATATATCTTTGAATTGATATAAGTGAAAGGAATTCACATTTGTAATCTTGTACACATGCCTTACTAGACCCCCTAATGGCATGAGCTTTATTCATTAGGTATGCCTATTTTTTTTAAAATGTGTACACATACAAGTTAAAATCGTATATTGTTTCAATATTATTAAATTCTTATGATATATAAAATCCATCAAATGCCTCTAGGAGTGTATAAAGAATTTAATTAGACTATTCTTTCTTTGTGAAATGCTTTAACGGAGAAGCTACTTTTTCATTCCTGCAAAATAAAGAGAATTTATACTGTTCCTGGTAATTACTTCATGATTATGTCTGTTAGTTTTCCCAGTAATAACTCTGATGTTTCTACATTATATGCAGATGAACAACGGGGGACAGTTTCTTCTTACAGATACTGTCGGGTTCATACAAAAGCTACCTACTACTTTGGTATGCTTTATAACTTCCATATTCTGTATCTCTTTATTTTTGGTGGTGAAGAGACAAAAACTCAGGAGCGTTTATCAGGAAAACCTGCATAAAACTGTTTTTGTGAAATGAAAAATCCATCAAGCTCATCGAATCCTTTAAAAACAAAAATGACACACAAAAAACACAAACATTTTCATTACCTAAGAAAAAAAAAACAAAAACTTTTCCATCACCTTCATTTTGTTGATACTATATTGTTCTGTGGAACATCTGCTCTACTTCAATACTTTGCTTTATTTGCGCCTCTCAAAATTTAGATGTTTTATTCAAATATTAAATATGAAGTCCATTAGCCTATGCTTACAAAGGCCCAATATTTCATTGTTGTATTGCACTTTAATACGGAAGGAGTGAAACACATTTCTCTACCTAATTTTGAAATAAGAGGCTTTCAAAAATGATTTTATATATACTTTTATACACATTGCAATATTTATATAATGCATGTAATATGTATATGCAATTTTCATGTGTTTAATTCATGTTCATCTATAAACATAATAATTTTTGGCTGACGACCACGTCATCGAGTTTCTTGATCTTTTAATTACACACCCCCTCTTTAGGAGGCGATTTTTTCCTCTGAATTATGCTTGGGGAGAGACAACATGTCAAATCTCTCTTGAGCGTATTACTTCATCTTGAATTCCATTTATCTTTTCTTGTTCATTTATGTATCAATTTGGTGGTTTACTGGTTTTTTTGTTCTCTCTTTGTTGATGTGGTGTCACATAAGCTCTTCAAACTTCTTCTATACTATGTAGCGATCATATTGACGCTTATAGTGTTCTCTTCTTGAGGTATTCGTCTACCTTAGAGTGAATTATCTTGATTTTGTTTAGAAATCTTTAGGTTCTTCTGAGGCCTCCATCTCAGCTCTTATGACTGATTTTTCTTGTTGAAAGTGAAATGGATATACAACATGCGTTCATTCCCAAGTCTTTAGATACTATGCATTGAATACATGCAACAGGTGCACCACATTCTTCACCATTTCAGCTTGGTCATTATTTTTTCAATGGGAAGCCGTGTTTCTCTTTAACATTATATCCATCATAACCTTGAGTGCTTTCCATAATAAGCTAAGAAAGTTGGAGTTTTTGTCCAAGATGATTGAGCTTTTTGAGCTAGAATTCATCCAAATATTTTTGAATAAGTGGCATGCCACTTGATCTCGCATGGTGTTCTGCTTGCATGTTATGAGGTTAATTATCTTTGAACATTTATCCATCACTATAAAGTTACAACAATTTTGTATCAACGGCAAGAAACTCCACTGAGATGATTTCCTATAGCTATGTCACAGTTCTCATCTTTGATTCTTTTTTGAGGTATTTTGTGTGCAATCCTTTTACGAACATTGCCACTTTCAAGTGCATTCTCGACCAATAGACATATATCCCTGTGGATTTGATAGTGTTTTATTATAGTGCCCGACCACTATGGAGGTGTGTGCTTTAATTACCTCACCTGATTACTATCACTTGAAACAAAGGGCTAGTAACCTTCTTACATGGTATATTTTTCTTCTCAGGCATCCTCTAAGACCTCTAGTAAATCGTCATCTAGGTTGTAGTGGTTGACATGTTGTTCTTGATTTACTGGTTATAACTGCATTACTATTGATAAGTTCATTGAGGATGAGTGACCATTTCCATCATCTTGTACCGCTTGCCCTTATTGTATCGGATGACCAGGTTAAACATTGCGGGCACACCATCCATCTCACATGTCAAACTTGTTGAAGTGGCTTGTTACTCATGTGAACCACAATATCTTTTTTTGAGCACATAAAGTCGCAAGTGCTTCATTGATTGGTGAAGTGCGATTAACGTTTTTTCATAATTTGGGCTCCCTATAACAACTTTGAGCTATATGCCATATGTTTCTCCTAGTTGATCATATTCACATCAAGTGAATGTCCAAAACTCCAAAACCATCACCTTTGACCTCAAATAGCTTTGAAGGTTGGAGAAGGGTAAGAGAGGCACCCTCGCTTATTTTCCCCTTACAAAGAAGAATCATGTCCTCACGTTTTCTCTCATGCAAATTTTTTTTGTCATTTGTCAGTGCATGTAGAATATGACGATTACTAAGAAAATGCAACTAAACTTCCTTATCGAATGACAAGCTACCATAAAACTCAACATGTTGGTCACATTTTGTGACTGAAGCCAATCCTTAGTTGCCTTGATCTTATTGAACTATCTTTAATTCGCTTCTACCATCTTTCAAATTTAAGCATCCAGGAGTCATACTTCTTTAGGTTGACGACTAATTGACTAATGCTTCGTTCACTACCCAATCATAAATTTTTATTTTCTATCATTGAACACAAATGTATTGGGCAAAACTTCATCCATTCTCAATCAATATATGTTTGTCTGTGGGAAATGTTACAAAAATTATCTCATAGGGATGACGCATGCACTCAATGAAAGAGTTCCTATGTTTTCATCAGGCATGCTGAAAAATGGCATGATGATGTCAGATCTAATAATTTTATGACAATGGATGTTGGAGAAAATTTCATGTAAAATCTTAAAGAAATTAAGATGCGCCAAGTCATATTTTGTTATTAACATTATCTATGCCATATTCAAGATCTAGTACAGTCTTTATGACTTACATTAAGGCAATGACACCGTCATGGCATCTTTTGACTCTAACCTATTATTGACAGCAACTGAATATTTTTGATGAGTAATGGAAGTCCCCAGAAAATACCCACTTTTATGAGATGGTAGTGGAACACAAACAAGTGCACAAGTCCCTATTTGATTTATATTAAAATTTAGATGACTTTAATGAGATAATCTTATGACTGAAGCTTCTACCACATATTTGTGAAGCCATGTTTGAATTTTGATGAGAGGAAAGTAAGAGCATGGTAATGTTGGGAGGTGCCCAACAACACTTAAAACTCCAACGAAGGCAACTTTATTGTGTTCATGAACCCAAATTAAGGCATGGGGATGCTAGACTCGAGAGGACTGCCAAACTACGGCTCAACTATTGTCAAAAGATTGGACAAAATTTGACAAGTATTGGAAAATATGTAGATGGCCCTTGAAAATAGATGGACTAGAAAGTCCTGAAAAGCATGGCAACACAACATCATCAAGGCTCTAACTTCCTCTAATCTATGCTCATTCAACATAGTGCAAATCAAATTCTTTCAAAAATTGTTTTCGTAAGCAATACTCTTAATAAGTTCTATAGACTATTAATCTACGGCGAGCTTACTTTTGCTATGAAAATAGTAAACTCATCTTTACATTTGGAAAACAGTCTTGGATTGTTGACTCGAGTGCTTCTCATCATATGGTTGGTGATGCTACACTTTCTTATAAGAATAGATCATGTTATGGAAAGATCATTGTTAGAATTGTATATTTATCCATTTCTATTGTTGTTGGCATTGGATCTATCATACTTTCAATAATAACTGTACGCAAATCTTTGCTTCATGTTGCAAACTTGAATTGTAATATTTTTTCTCAATAAAATTACAAAAGAACTTAGTTGTGTTACTATATTCCTTTTTAACTTCTGTGAATTTCTTGTCTTGGATTCAGAGTAGAAGATTGTAATGCTAAAATGGTTTTTTGATTCTTAAATATTTGAAAAGAATCTGCGAAAGGACAATATTTTAGGAAAACTCTGAATAAAGATGTGAAAATGTTCATTTATGTAGATTGGACAAGTTCTATTATTGGAGATCAATTTCTAGATATTCCACATATGTGTGTGTAAGTTTTGTCACATGGAGAAGCAAAAAATAAGTTGTGCTATGAAATAATGTTAAAGCAAAATTAGGGAGCTATGACACATAGGATCTATGATGAAATGTAGTTGGAGAGAGAGCTATAAGAATTAACTAGATCATTCAACAGTCCAATGAAATTATTGTATGATAATAAAGCTATTTTCAACATTGCAAAGGATCTGATACTCATGAGCGAACCCAACAAATAGTGATTAATCGTCATAGCATCAAGGAAAATGTCGTTGACAATATTATCCTACCTGTTTACACTCCCCCAAATTGTTAGACAGCTAATATTTGTGGTGTTGAGACTTTGAACTTGTAGTTTGGTATGTTTGATATCTACTACTCTACTTGATGGGATGTACTGGATGTTTTTAGATTACATGGATTCCCCTGTCGGCTCACCAACACCTATCCAGGGAGCTTCTATTCTTGTTTCATCCAACCTTCAGCTCTGATGTGCTGATATTTCTTTTTTATATAGCTTCGTCCAAATCACCATTTTTCCTTGTGTGTCATTAAAAGTAATAAAGCTCTGAGTTTAACTCTTTAGGTCATGCTTTATTATTATTTTCCTTTATGGTTTTGAAAAATGGTTTAAAGGAAAAACTAAAGTTCATCTCTTCCTATTTTCAATTTAAATCTAGCTACTGTACTATAGATGTAGTGAATTGTTAAAATAAATAGTCTTACACTCGTTTGTTTTATTCTCTTTTCTCACCCCATCGATAAGTAGTCTGCATCTTATTTAATATGGAAATATTGAAGCTAAAAGATTCTAATTCTCTTTGTCAAAGTGATGCCATTATACAGGTTGCTGCATTCAGGGCTACATTGGAGGAAATTTCTGAGTCATCCCTTTTGGTTCACGTGGTGGATATCAGGTGCTAATATTTCGATAGGTTACTTATTTTCTTGCCTCCTCTTTTTGCTAGCCTTATCATGCTGTATGATATTTTATTAATCTATCAAGTAACGTGGTGTAGTCATCCTTTAGCACAGCAACAAACTGATGCAGTGGAAAAAGTTCTGCGTGAATTGGATGTGGCTTCAATTCCAAAGCTTGTGGTGTGGAACAAGGTAACTCTATGGTAACATGGATGTTCCTGGTTATAATTAGTGAGAATACATGCTGGTATGAAAGAGTAAATTGCTTCTCTTGAAGTCAGTATTTTGTTTATAAATTTCATCATAATCTTAACTATTATCATCAGCTTTATCCTAATTATTTGGGGTGGCTTTTTGAATGTTTCTTCTCCATAAGTTCATGATTAATACTACTGGAGGCGTTAAATTTATTCTAAGTTGATCCTTCTACACTAGTCCTATCCATCCTACTTTCATCTACCCTTTGTCTTCCAAACAATATAAAATATAATGAAATCACTTATGAAGAACAAAACTGGTTCACAAAAAATGTTAGGAGATGCAACTTCATAGTGGCTTTCATCATGAATTGTTGGATTCGACTGTTAAATTTTAAAAAATTCGTAAAGTTAAAAATATCGATCGTAGTAGAGACTCATTTTTTTATCAATAATACTTATGTGTTGACCTCAATTTTTTCGTGAGGTCTAGTCTTCCGTTTAGGGTTTAGGATCTAGCCTTAGGAATCTCCCTTCCCTTCGACTATCTTAGAACCTTAGAAGTGGGACCCGCCTCGTTTTAGTTCGACCCGCTTCCGTCCCCTTCTGGAGTTTCGCGTGCGGGGTATCAACTTCTAGCACTTAGAAGGACGAAACCAACATGAGGAAACCCAAAAGGGATTCCCTATAGGACCTTCCTGAGCCTTAGGGTGGCCTTTTGCACAATTCGCACTCCCGCGCGCACAA
>NW_018164540.1:1362303-1401442 GCF_001263595.1 Phalaenopsis equestris
TATTTGATTGAGCCTCATCCTCAAGTCTTGTGTTTATCCCTCGGGATAGATACAGAATTTGAGGTAGAGCGCTCTTTCATTTAAACTGCGAAAAATATGAGGTCAGTTTGATTTCATATTTTTCTAAAAATTATATATATATATATATACACGTAAATTAAGACGTCCTTCCGAAGTGGACGACGGGATTTCGATTCCGGCGACTGACAGCTTCTTACGGGCGACCCCCAAACATAACTTTCTCCTTTTTTGTGCCGACATTACGTTGAAATTGTAAATTTTTGTAATACTAATTTATATCAATATAGATTTTGTAATTATGTGTGTCAGTGTTACTCTTCACAAATAAAAATTAAAAAAATAAAAAAAAGTCATTTGTGCTTCTCAAACTTATGTTTGTCGCCTCACATGCTTGCATGAATTTTGCCATTTTCTCAAGTGGGGCAATGGGTTATGTAAGATATTCTTGCCAAGCAATTTTGTTGTTTCAGATGAGTCAGCATTCCCTTTTATGAAATGAGTAATGTTTGAAAGATTTCAATTGTGGTTGGGTCACTCCACAAATTTTTTTTGCGATGTATTATTCTTCGTTTGTTTTATTTGTCATTTCCATCCAATTAATCTTGGGAGGTTCTTTTTGATAATTTTTAGACATGTTAATGTAGTTTGTCTTGTGAATGGATGTTGTTTTCAGTACTTCTCATTGGGGTTGATATGTTTTAAATCGTACATTCACGACAATGCATCTGTCCTCCATCTTAGACGCCGGATTTGAATAGATCATTTACAGGAGAGGTGTGGAGGTCAAAACTTTGATCTAGTCTGAAAACCTTGCTAAGAAGGTTTCATTTTGTGTGCCTAGTTGAGGTTCTAAAATTAATCTATGGGGCGATAATGAAATTTTGATAAACACTTTGGAAACAGTAGTGCTTTTTAAAGCATCACCTTTTGATATATCAAAGACCCATGCATTTTATCATTAACTTTATCCATTTAATTTTTTAGTGCATCATCTCTTCTCTATCAAACATACATACCCAATTCCTCCTTACTTCAATCTTATAAATGTATTTTCGACACTGTTGTAGGGCTCCTAGAAGGTGTTTAGGAAGTTGATCTTGTGGGGAGGTGGTTCTAGAACAACAAGGAAATGATAGTACACAATGTCAATTGCGTTTGGGTGGGGATAGGAGTTGTTTGGCGACTGTCTTGGCTGAAAACAAGGCAAATGATGAAATAATAAGGTACAAATGATGAGGATGTTCCACCACCTATTCTTGAACAAGCTTCAAATACACCATTTGTAAAAAGGAAGAGACTATATCCTTCTTTAGTGAAAAAATAACAAAATACAATCTAAAAAACACATAAAATAAAGCAAAAATCCAAAAAACAGGAAAGTGAGAACATATATCTGGTTCCCCAATAAAAATAACCCAAATACCAATGAAAAGAATATTAAATAACGACACATAGGGGCTGACAGTTGCAGTAGGAGGGAAAATATTGCACGTGATTTTCTTGGGACGAAAATCTCTCTTGTTCTGCGTAGGTGGGATTGTAGGACCCATAAATTTCACAGAAACAACTCCTGCATTATTCTCTCCAACTATGAAAGTCTTCTTCTAAGGAAACACCTGGATCTCGCTACCATATTTTTTTCTCATAAAACACTTAAGACGTTGTTCAGTAACCTATATTAAAGAGGATTATCATCTGGATTTAACGTAAATCTACCAAACATTGATTTTGCATCGTTAAATCCTTTCGTTCGCTGAATCCATTTTTTCCAGCTTTGTAACTTATGCCACAGATTTACTAAATCATGGATGAAGATGGATTTAAAGGATTTGTGGAGGACGAATGTCTCTTCCCACAACCTCGTCTCTTCCTACAACCTCATCTCTTCCTTCTAGCTTGTCGCTTTCCTCGTTACATAGAAGGTCTCTTCCCCAAATCTCGTACCTTCTAGTTCATCGCATAAGAGAAGCTTGAAGGTAAACGCTTGCGTTGTTGCTCTCCGCATAGGAGAAATTTGCTGCTTGTTGATCTTCTTGTTGTTGCTGCAGTGGACTCTATTGCATGTCAACCGCCCTCGTCGTCGCACAACTTTGTCATCCTAGCTGGTTCTCTAATCCTCCACTAGTTACTTTTTTCTTTTTTAGCCCCTCTTTTTTATGTGATGTTGGACGAAGTGTCAAATTGAACTTAAATTGGAGTTTTTCTAACAAGCTTCATCATATGTTTCCCAAATGTGCTTGATGTTAGTATCTTTGAAGACTTAATTTTCTCTGATTGTTATTTCTCGAAATCTTTGTATTATTCACTCTACAAATTTGTCATCTTGATCTCTTATAATCCTTAATTTATTTGTCATTTTGATCACCGGTAACCTGAGATATCTTATTTTATTTTATTAGCGAGAGCCCAGAATGCTTGACTGAAATTGAATACAAGCAGAGCTCACCCTGCATGTTTTTTGATGTTGATTGTCGCAACTTAAAGGAATATATCCAAGTGGTCATTCTGCTGTTGTCGAAGGATTGGTAGACATTTTGTCTACATGATTATTTTAATTCCAACATCTTCTCGTAAAAGAAGGGTAAATTTTGTTGCTTCAATAGGATCTTCATCTAACATTCAAATCTTCAAACCCTTTATGTTTAATTCTGAAATCAAATACCAAACATGTCATACTGATTTAATTGGATTCAACTTGAAAAAATACCAAACGTAATTTTTGATCTAACATCATTGGATTTAATAAATCTGAATTTATCAGATTTAGGGTCTGTTTGGGGCAGCTGCAGCTTATTGAATAATCTGCTGATAAGTTGATTAAAAATAATTTTTTGATAAGCTAGGTGCGATTTGATAAGCTAAATTTTATTTTTTTGGAAAAGCTTGACTGCATCCAGAAAGCTGCCACCGCACCTAGATAGGTGCGGTGTGAAAATATTTTTTTAGTGTTTTGAAAACGCATAAGTTGTCAAAACGCAGTTTACCAAAATAGGTCGGGTACGTTTTCAAAACGCCACCATACCAAATAAGCTGCCCCAAATGGGCCCTTAGTGAAGCTAAAACTTAAATCCAAGTTGCAGCCAAACACCCCCTTAAGGAGATTTCCAAAATTGTGCTTCACAACTCTATTTGGCCATCTGTTTATGAGTGTGCTACTAAATTGAATTAGAACTTAGTACCCAATTTGCTCTATAGAGTCTTCCAAAAATGTCATAAAAATTTCTCATCTTTGTCTGAAGTGATGTTATGTTAAACCTTCCTTAGTAGTGGAAACTTAGGAGGTAAACTATAGGTTAGAAAATCCTGAAACCTTTTAGCAAGGGTTGCCTGTGTCTTGTATCAATTCCCCCAACTCATTGTTTTCTAGAATAATCAATGCTAGTCTTGCTGATGCTTCTCTTAAGTTTTGTAAAAAAGATAGTTTGTGATGCCATATTCTCAAGCTCTGTATGAACACACATTACCTCAAACTCCTTCCAAGAAAATAGTACAATGCATTTCCCATTTTTTGTAGAAAAAATGTATTTTTTTCATGATATGTGCAACAATCATTTTGCCATGAATAATTTAATAGGGCGTGACAAGCATCGAAAGGTATAATGACGCCCGGCTCATGGGGGACCAGTTGGGCACAGGCCCAACCCAGCTGTACCGGCCGGTCCTCTTGGAGTCGTACCCACCGCCTCCTACTTCCTCCCCTTTCATTTTTCTCCCTTTGCTTTCTTTTCTTTCTTCCTCTTCCTTTTTTCCTTCCTAGGCCTTTTCCTAATTTAAATCCATTTCTAAAAGCCTAAATCTTGATTTTATTCTCTTTCCTTATTTTAAATCTTTTCATAAAACATGAAATCTGATTTTTATTCTCCTTTTGTATTTTAAAAACCTTTCCTAAAATTTTCAATATGATTTTCACTCTCCTTATTTTAAATGTTTTTTGCGGTTGGTTACATCTCTTTATAAATAGGAGAGGATGTGCTTTGAGTTATGGATTGTTTTATGAAACCTAAATTCTGTTTTGTCTGAGTATTTTCCCTCTTGAGGGACGTATCCGACATTAAGGTAGTGCTCCGGGTGTTCCTTGTCCGAGGTGGTGATTGTCCCCACGGGTCCGGATGGTCCTACGGCTATAGCTCGACCTCACTGAGATATTTACCTCTCCGTCCATCCTCCCGGCTACTGTTCTACTTTTTTTTCACAGCAGCACTACCTCTCCGGCCTTCACTGCAGCCGCCAATCCAGCCTCCAATGACATTCCTGCATCTCTCCAACTTAAATCTGACGTCATTACCATCGTCACCCTGGCTGCTACCACCCAAAATAACAAGGATCTACTTTTTTTCCGCAGTTCCAGCCGCCCCCATCTCCTTATCCCCCTCGTCCTCATCGTTCCCCACAGACACCTTTTATTGTTTATGTTGTCAAGTTTGTTTGTCTTCTATTTCCTGTTTTCCCGTATCATGTTTGTAATATGTTTGGAATTCAAAAATAATATTTGTGTTTCCATTGTGGTTTAGGTAAACACCGGTATTATTTAGTATCAAAGCTAGCCCAACCCTATCCCCATCCTAGAGTTTCTAGCATCCGTTCTTACCCAATCCACCATAATAATTTTTTTTCCTTTTTTTTTCAAATTACTTTATTTCTTTGTTTCGTCTTTCCTTTCACAGATCCCAAATCCTAACCATGCCAACAAGGAGATCTATGCCCGAGCCTACTAGAGACGAGATATAGTGAGAGCTTCGCCGTCTTCAGCGGAGGCTAATGGATATTGAAGAGGAAATCCAATGGGAGGATACTCTCGACCGTGATATGGAAGGTTGAAGGGAAGAACGAGAAAATATGAAAATGAAGCAAGAAATACTGCGTCAATTCCTACCAACTTACTACCGCCAAAAGTAGCAAACTCCAGCTTCCGAAGTGGAGAGACCTTATCACCAAGCGTCCCCCCCCCCTCGCGCTACTATCCAGCAAATTGCAAATGTCGCAGATTTGGACATGATGAAGAAGAAAGCACAATCAGGGGAGTGATTTGCTTCACCAACCAGATCATCATAGAAAAGTTGGGTAAATGCACTATAGGCACTGAAAACAGTGAGGACAAACGAGGAGAACCCGCTTCTAGTTAAAGAGATGAACGATGATCAAGAAGAAAATATGGATTTCAGAGAGGATTCTCATTTTTTCAGCTAATGGGGAAGAGACCACCACATCCAGTTGACCCTAAGATAGAGATTCTTGTCAAGGTAACAGTCGATGCTTTATGAGGGAGTGACTCTGAGGAGTCTGGTAATAAGCAGCCCAACAATTCCTGAATTTATGGTGCTTCGAGCTAGAATCTTGTAGACGGTGAGAGGTACATCAGTAGGAATGATCTTGGATGTCTACAAGGGTTATAAGTGTTAGTGTGGAGCCTGGTCTGATTTCCCGCTCCAGCCTCCCGATCGCGAAACATCGCGATCTTTTGCAGTGTTGCGAACTGTCTCCCTGCTGTTGCTAAACTGTTTTCACCTACGCCTGTTCCCGCTTCCTGTTCGCGATAAAAGGCATCGCAGCAGCTCTCCTTTATTTTCTAAGTCACAATTTTTGTGTTTTCTTCAGACTTCCACGGGACAGTGGAAGGGCTTCCACGGGAGAGTGGAAGAGAAGTGCAAGCAATAGTTCCTTGCGGCAGAAGGAAGAAGAAAGAAGAAGAAGATTGTTATCCATTGGCTTCTTCTTGGTGGCTTATGTCAGAAGAGAAATTGAGTTTATTTCTCTTGTAAATTTATCTTCTTCGGTATATCTCGGTGTAGAGTTTCTTTGGTGTATCTCGGCAATGAAGTGAGAGATTCCTCTTGTTAGTCGAGACGATCGACTGGTGTAAATTCCTCAAGTAGTAAAATCCTCTACAACTCTGTGGACGTAGACAATTTTATCGAACAACGTAAATCTGTGTGTTCCACTGTGTTACTGTTTTCTGGTGTGAATTTTCTCGTTCTATTTTTTGCTTCATCAAAGATCGTTCTCCTATTTTCGTTCTCCTATTTTATTATTTTATTTATATATATATACCACAACAACTGGTATATATCACAACACTGAGTTTAAGGAGATGACAACAAATATAGGTCCACCCCAGCTAAGCAAGATGCAAATTTTTCAGATTTATAGCCCCCCTCTTGAGTTGCCTTGACGGAGGGAGGTTTAACATGTTAGAAATGAGGTCATTGTGCGCCATGTCGAGAATATTACATAGAGATATTCATAGGTTACTTTTAGGTACACCTTGTCAGATGTTCAGACGGGAGAGATAAACCCCAACTTTGTAGTGGGCCCGAGGAGCTTGATGAAGACAAAAATTCTTCGATGGGGTTCAGGTCTGATCAGTGATGAATATGGCTCTTCTAAGGGGGGGTGCAACCTGCAATAAATTTTACCCCTGAATTGATCTCTCCTCCCATACCAGTTCCTCAATTGCACTTAGTCGATCACGAGAAGTTGAAGAAGATTTCAAGTGGAAGGACTCGAGAGTTGCATTGCGGGAGCCCACCTCTATATGCAGCTCTCACTCAGGACGTGCTAGTGAGAAGGATGCAGCCTGCCACAAATTTCACCCCTGAATTGATTCCTCCTCCTATACTAGTTCCTCAGTTGCACTCAGTTGATCATGAGAAGTGGAAGGAGAAGATTCCAAGTGGAAAGGCTTGAGAGTTGCATTGCGGGAATCCACCTCTATATGCAGCTCAAGCTCAGAATGTGCAAAAAGAGGATGACTAACTATTCTACTAGAATGTGTTGTGGAATGACAACACTGACATGATCGACTTATCAGAGGACTTACCGTTGTACCATGAGAACCAGAATATTCGACAGGTGTGGTCGAAGCTCCCCCAACCTCGAGAGATTGACACGGTGCTGACCGGCTAGACGTAGGTCTAGCCCAGCTGGACCTGTCGGTTCTCTTGGAGGGAGGTCCCACTGCCTCCTTCCTCCCCTTTCCTTTCCCTTTTTCTCCATTCCTTTTCTTTCTTTCTCTTCCTTTTTTCCTTCCTAGTCGTTTTCCTAATTTAAATCCTTTTCTAAAAGCCTAAATCCTAATTTTATTCTCCTTTAATTTAAATCTTTTCATAAAATATGAAATCTAATTTTTATTCTTCATTTCTATTTTAAAAGTCTTTCCTAAAATCTGAAATATGATTTTTATTCTTCTCTTATTTTCAGTATTTCCTTAGACAGGTCATGTCTCTTTATAAATAGGAAAGGATGCGTTTTGAGTTAGTGTTCTATTTTATGAAATCTGAATTCAGTTTTGTTTTAGTATTTGCCTTCTAGAGGGTTGTATCTGATGTCAAGGTAGTGCTCCGGTTGTCTCTTGTTTCAGGTGATGATCGTGTCCACGGGTCTGGGTGGTGCTCCAGCTGTAGCTCGACCTCGCCAAGATATTTATCTCTCATCTATCATCTCGATTGTTGTCCTAACTCTCTGGCCTGCACCGCAACCGCCAATCCAGCCTCCGATGACTTTCATGCACCTCTCAAGCTGCGGTTTGACGTCGTTACCATTGTCACCCTTGCTGCCACTGTCCAAAACAACAAGGATCTACTATTTTTGCAGCTCCAGCCACCCCCATCGCCTTATCCCCACTCGTCTTCGTTTTCCCACACATACATATTTTTTTGTTTATGCTGCCATGTTTGTTTGTCATTTATTTCCTGCTTTTTCGTATCGTGTTTGTTGTATGTTTGGAATTCAAAATTAATATCTGTGTTTCTGTTGTGATTTAGGTTAACTCCGATATCATATCATGCCACAACATACTTGCTCTTTGAACTTTTCTCTAATAGAAAATTTCACAAGGCATCTTCTGTCAACATTGATTTTATTTACCTACTTTAACAAATTCAGGAAATATTATTGAGAATGTTTTTGGGTAGTGGGACTCAACTTGTTCATCATTTGTGTAGATACCATATTTTCACAACTGCCTCCATCTATAATGTGACTGGACCCTCTTTATTTCATGAAACCATTGTTACTCTCTGATGGGCTTTGTCTAAAGGACACTTCGAATCACTAGCATCTCTCCCTCATTGGCTGGAAGCTAGTCATCGTCATTCTCTCCAGTGTCACTAACCATTTTCTTAACTGTTCTCTGCTCTGTGAAAGAGAATACCATTCTATTTAGGCAAGCAGACGCAATGTGATAAAAAATGTGATACTTGAAACACTTCTTCGCTAGAAAGGATTTCGGAGTGTTGGCGGTCTCTACCTTTTCTCCACTCTAAATTGATCTTTTCTCAGGGAGGGGTTAGCTATGGTGCCTCAATGTGTGTACTCTTGCTGCTTGATCTTGATATTAAACTCTGTCTGTAAGGTGTGGCGGTCACCTAGTGACGTTATTTCTTCTCTTTCAAAATTAGGGTATGTACATCGAGTAGGGATCAATACAGTTGCAACTGCACCACATTATCGATAGATGATCTCAAACCTCCAATATAGCTCGCTATTGTGTGTTTCTTTGGTTCGACCAACTCACTGTCACATTTCAGTGAGTTGACCAAATTCAAATGTATACTTCACAAAAGAATCTCTCTAACACAGATTGCTGAGTTTTATTAACATGTCTTATCAGTCATGCGAGAGAAAGCATTTATTTAGTATCTTCTTTTTCATCTTAGACTATGTGGTGATTTTTCTCTTTCCTTCTTGTTATCAAAGACGCTTTTGGTTCTCAACCCGCAAGAAAATATTCTTGTTGAGCTTGATGACTGTCAATTTTAACTTTTTTTGTACTAGGGAATATCTTTGTACTAAAAAATTGCTCCACTATTTGAAGTCACTCAATAAATTCATTTTGATCCAAATGTTCATCAAAATCCGACAAGTTAATCTCTACTTCAAAATCCTGACTTACTCTCTGATACTATATGCCAAATCATTGAGGTAGTGATTCTTCATCATTGAAAATTATCTCTTGGATGGAATTCATTTCTCTCGATTCGGTGAGTCACAGTTTTGACTTTAGGTGACCTCTTCATATTGCCTTCTTTTAAAATCAGGGAGCATCCACTGTAATCAGAGGATTTTTCGTTGCATTTACTCCATAGTGAGCTCTGGAACACTTCGTTGAGGGTTTCTCCTTAGTGGCATGGCATCTTGTTCTTCCAACTAAAATTTCGGCTAAGAAGAAAATGAGGTTTAGGATTAGGGCTAGGTGGATGGTGTGGGGATATTTTTTTTTTTGGGCATTATGTTATGTTATTTGGGATTTTGATTTGGGGCTAGGAAGACAAATCCCAAAAAATTATGATTTGTCAGGCTTTGATACCAAATATACTGTTTTAGGATTCCTATTAGGTTTTTGGGAAGCAATTCGGCTGGGAGGTGGTTGAGGAATAGTAAGATAATGAGACTATGGGAGTTCAATAATGTTTCGAAGGATACATGGTGTGTTTGATGTCTGTCTATACTGAAAACAGTAGTGAGAACGACAAAACACTAGTTTCAAAAAGGCACGACTGCCGAGGGGGATCCACCACCTATTCTTAGGCAAGCTAAATAGACAATACTTGCAAAAGGAAGAAAGTACAATATTCTGGATGGCATATGATCAAAGAACAATTCTTCATGTACATAAAACCATGTCAAAGTCCACAAATCTAAAAAATAACAACATATATACTGTTCCCCATTAGAAATAGCTCTAATATTAATTAAAAGAATATTAAATGGGGACCCACAGAGAGATGGCAGTTACAACAGGCAGGAGAAGCAACAGTAATTTTCACCAACCGAAATCCGCTCATCTCGCAGGGTTGGGATCGGGGAACACGGGGAACCATGAAAACGGGATAGTTCCTGCTTCAATTTCTTGATTTGTCCTTCCTAATATTGCCACACATTCAACTTATTACTCTTATTTCATTAACCTTCATCTTGACTTTTATTTATTTATTTAAAAACTTTGATCCCTATTTTTGTTTTAATTTTATTCACTTATTTTATCAGGCATCTTCTATATTTGTCATACATGCCCAAATCACTTTTTCTTTATGGTGTTTTGAATGGGTGGTATTATGGTGTTCTTTTCAATATTATGAAAGCACAACGCAAAGCTCAATACAATGCGTTGGCTTTATTTTTGCTTTAAACTGCAAACTGCAAAGTGAAGCTGTACTTTTATTAAGTGTTAATAGGCTATATAAAACTATTAATGTATAAATGCATTTATTAACAATTATAAACTATAAATATAACTTAATAGTTTATAAAAATTGAGAAGAATGTTATATAGTACCTAACTTGATGGCAAATATTGACAGTGAATCTACAAATTAAAATTTCGAACAATTTCTAATAGTTTCGAGTGATACTTAAAAATAAAAAATTGCAAAGAAAACCTGCAAATTAATTTTAGCGCTTCAAAGCGCGCTTCGGCAAAGCGAAGCGGGCATCAGGCACTTTGTTTTATTTTGCTCGTGAATCGTGCTTTAAAAAACATTGGTTCTTTCAAAAAATAATTTTCATAGTCCATCGTATTTTTTCCACAAATCAAATTTATTTGTCTTATTCCGTTAACTCGCAACTGGAATATTATTGACTTATTTCTTACCCAACGATTGAATCTTTATAGCATAATTAATCCATTTAAAAAAAAAGTTCATGTTAATAAATTGTTTAGTGATACTGCTGCCTACAGCTCTTCAAAGAAACTTCTGTAGCTTAAAAAATGGCTCATGCAATGGATGTAAAACACTAGCAGAAATAGTTATCTTCTATATGAAAAAGTAATGTTTTTTTAAGAAGTGTGCTAACCAAAATTAATTTTAATACAGTTCCTTTCGTGAATTTACTGAAGCACAATATCCATAAACAATCCTTTTTCAGATGAAAGTTTATTGTTTGGGAAATCTACTATATGCTGTGTCCAACATTAGAGCTAATGCTTTTACCTGCTCTTTCATGAATTTGCGGAATTGCAATTTTATCTCCACTTATAGAGCAATCTATCATTTTGTTGACCTAGATATGTAAAGCTGCATGATCGAGCTAGCATCATTCTAGTTTTTTTTTGTTTTTTTGAAGGTTGACAAGACTGATGATCCTCATAAAGTAAAACGTGATGCAGAAAAGAGCGGTATTATCAGTATATCAGCCACCATTGGTGATGGGTTGAAGGAATTCTGTGATGCGGTTCAAGCAAAATTGAGGGTACATTAGGTTACTTTGATTAATTTATCTTTCTACATGAAGTTTGTCTCCTATTAAATATTAATATTTATTATTTAGCAGGAGTCAATGGTACCAGTGGAAGCTTTTGTTCCATATGACAAGGGGGACCTCCTCAACACCATCCATCATGTCGGAATTGTAGAGAAAACAGTATGTTGTTGCTCAAAAGTTTCTGTTTTTTTGGAATGAGTACAGCTAAATTTTGCAGCATTAGTTCCTGTTGTTTTGATTAATTATTTGTTTTATTTTTTTTCTTCTCAATTTGGTAATTTTCATTGTTAATTATCAAGTAGAAACATAAATATATAATTTTTTGCTTGCTTTCTCATATTTTTTTGTGCTATCAAATTGGTTAGGGCTTGTAATAGGATTCTTAATATGTGTTTGTTGCTATTCCATCCATCATGTCGGAATAGTAGAGAAAACAGTATGTTGTCGCTCAAAAGTTTCTATTTTTTTTGGAATGAGTACCACTAAATTTTGCAGCATTAATTCCTGTTGTTTTGATTAATTACTTGTTTTAATTTTTTATTTTTTTCTTCTAAATTTGGTAATTTTCGTTGTTGATTATCAAGTAGAAACATAAATGTATAATTTTTTGCTTGCTTTCTCATATATGTTTGTGCTATCAAATTGGTTAGGGCTTGTGATAGGATTCTTAGTAGAAATTAGGGTAAAATAAATATTTCATTTCTCCAAAGCAAACGATACAACTACTAACACATAAAATAAAGGACAAACACCTTAAATTCGAGAGTTAGGTGATTTCTCCCAATTGCTACAATTCGAGAGGTAGGAAATCTCTCATAAACCCTAAACCTAAGACTTAAAGACAATAATATTCTACATACCTAATTCTAAAACTTTTAGGGTCTATTTATACTAAACAAAAATAAATAATAAAAGACTCAATTGCCTTTAGGCTAATAAAAGACTAAATTGTCCCTTAGGTACCTGCGTAATAATACTCCCAAAAAGGCACATTGTCCTCAATATGGAAAAAAAATGAAGGCATTCCACCTCCTTCACCAGAACTTTCATTGTTTCTTTATCCATCGCCTCCTCGTCACATATTGTGAGAACTAGTAATGTTCGATTTTTGCAACAATGTCCTAGGTTTGACTTGTCATCGCTTCAAAAATATAACCCCTTAGTTCGCTTCTCCTGGATCTCTGTCGTTGTGGGTCGTTTGATCGTCACCCTCAATTGTGGCCCATGATTCTTGTCTTATGAAACCTTCCTCTGAACTTCCTTTATTTGAGCTTTTGGAGTCGTCGTGGTTGTAGTAGTTCGATATGAAGCTTCACCTGTGTTGCTTCTATTAGCTCGCTCCATTGCATTAAAATTTTCAACCAACTGCACTAATTCCATAGTTTTTCTTAAGTTTCACAGTCTCATTGGACAAAGTGTTGAGCGTATGTTGGGCATTATAACATTCATAAAGTTTTCCTTCAATATTACTTCAGAATTCCCCACAGCGGCCCCAACAATAGCTTGAGTCTCTCCCTATATTCCACAACAGTTGCTTCTTAAGTCCTTGCAAAGAACTGCTTGTGTAGGTCTCCTTCTTGAATGGTCATAAACATTCCAACAAACAAACTTTAAATTCATCCCAGGAGCAAATCGAGTATCTAGCCTCCCTCCCCTTAAATCGTGCTAGGGATTTCCCTTCCAAACATTACTCTGTCATTATGAGATTCTCCCCATTTAGCCCATTCATAACTAATTATGGCTTTAACCGGTACACCCACCCATGCACATCTTCCCCTTCAAAGATTGGCATCTTCAACATCCTTTTGCTTGAGTCTCCTCCCTAATTCTCTTGACTGAAGTTTATTACACCCATAAACTAGATGTTGGGTTTCATTCCATGACCCATATTGAATTCTCTCATTCCATAATTTTGGCTCGTCCCATAGTATGTCTATCTGCATAGGCTCCTGAACCTCCTCTGCCCGGAGGGCTATAGCAGTAAAAGGCATAGTTGGACTTAGTCCTTTGCCCATGTCCCATTTATCGTGCTTCCCTTATTCCAGGTCGAAATTCTTTGAACTGATCTTCTTCATCCCCAAATCGCACACCATTTTATTCTGCCTGCTGATGCTCGTTCCAACGCTCGTTCTAACAGTTCAGAATTACTTGAAACTCGAAAATCTTCTTCATCATTTCTTCAAGAGTCATACATCCACCTTTCATGAATGAAAATCGCCCCTCAATCGTAGTTGGGGCAAGCCAAACCGTTTTACTTCTTGGATCACAGCTAGGGCAAGCCGAACTACGATCCTCGGATCCTTTAGGTCTTTAATGAGTCGCAACCCCGCAGAACACTGTGTGTTGTTATTCTGCCTCATGTACTCTGTGATTCCGTCGTTTGTGCCCCGGCTAGTCCTTTTTGCGATTATATTGCAAGGACGGAGCAAGAAGAGGAGAAAGATGGGAGTGTTGGGTCTTTGTGCGCCGTAAAAGATGAGAGTTTGATGTTTTGTACGCCGCAATATACAATCACGGAGCCGTGTATCTCTTATTGCGACTGTATCACGATCAACAACTTCCAAACTATCAATCGACGACTTTCTAACTAATTCTATACGATCTCGTTGATTTCTGACTATTTTGCAACTCGAAAGAGACCGTAAGTCTATCACACAAGACACAGTTTTATTACTGACTAAAAACATGGTTGCAAAAGAGACACACAAAACAAAAGTGAAAACAAAGGATTACAATTAATGACTCAACAAAGAAGACATAACGAGCTTGAAGAGGAGGGAGTCCGGCGAGCTGGTGCTGGTTTGACGGCTGTGGTGAATATCGGATAGGTGTCGGCTAATGTGGGAGAAGTAGGACTACAAATCAGTGATAGTAAAGGCGTCATACTATAGTTGCAAAGACGCAGGATTGTCATCGAAGGCTGGAACTGAAGGGACAACAGATGACTTCTTGTAGGAGGTAGGGAAAAGATGTGGCCTGCTGGGGAATGGTGGCAGCACAATGCCTGTAGGGGCGGGGAAGGTGTGCCTTGCTGGGGTAGGGCGGTGGCACAATGCCTGCAGGGGCAGGGGCAGGGAGCAGGGAAGGAGATGGGCGGTTGAGGCTAAGGAGTGGAGAACAAGGTTGCTAGATTGCAGGAAGGAGGCCTGTACCGGGCGAGATGCACCAGGGCAGCTCAAGGGCCTGTTGGAAGCAGGGAGAGAGTGTAGCGGCCTTTGCAATGGCTGCTGGTGAATACCAGAGGAAGCAGAGGGGCGACGACCTATAGGAGGGCTGGGAGGAGGTGCGGCGATGATTGGCTGGCGAGTACGTTGCCTGTGATGGCTGGAGGAGGCAAGGGAGGTGCAGTGGTCTAGAAGGAGAAATAAGACTGGTGGCAGGAGTGCAGGGAGCGTTGGAAGGAGCAACAACAAGGGTGTGGCTTACAGGGAAGGTGCAGGAGGAGGGCGACAGGTGGAGCTAGAAGTGGGCAGGCGGGGCTGCAGGTCGTCGACGCTCAGGATGGAGTCAAAAGGTTGAGATAATCACTAATTTGGATGAGGTTACAGCCAGAGCACCTCCCTCGCCGTCAGATACTGCCCTCAAGAGGGGAAAATACTAAGACAATATTGAATTTGGGTTCAAAAATGACCCATAACTCTAAGCATGTCATCTTCTATTTATAAAGTGGCTAAACTAATTCTAGGAAACACTTAAATTAAGAAAGAGGAATAAAATATAATCAGAATCTCAAATTTTAAGAAAAGGATTTTTAAAATAAGGAAAATGAAATTACATTAGGATTTATAATAGGAGAGGCCAAGGAAGGGAATTAAGAAAAGAAGGGAAAGGAAAGAAAAGGAAAGTATGAAAAAGGAAAGGAGAGGAAGGAGGGGGCGGGCGACAACCTCCCATCTCCTGAGGACCGGCTAGTCCTCCACTAAGCCCCACGTAATCCTAACTAAGAGTCTATTTGGGGTAGTTGCAGCTTATCCAACTTATCAGATAAACAATTTATCCTGATAAGTTGTTGATTAACAACTTATCCTGATAAGTTGGTTGTCTGTTTGATTTGTGCGTTTGAAAAACAACTTATTTGCATGATAAATGATCATTCTGCCCCTGATCTGGATAAGTTGTTTAGCTGTTTGGTTTGTACATTTGAAAAACAGTCTTTTTGTGGATAAAAAAATAAATAGAGTTTTTTTGCATATATTACTATTTGCAAATAACATAATTCACATAGGATGGTCCCTTGTGGTAAGAAAAAATTTAAACAAATGTAAATTTCTTGAGGATGAAAAACCTTTTTTTTTTCTTTTGAAGATGAATAACATAAGGATTAACATAACAAAAACTTGGCATGGGATATGCAATTTTAAATTGCAAAAATTAATGAAAACTTACTTATGGTAACTTTTAATTGAGACAAGACTGATTTATTCATTGCTATATTAGACCATTCCTATTATGGCACCTCACTTCTACAAAATTAACTATTTTCATGCATGGTCACGATCTTTACTGTTGAAACTTACCAAAGCAAATACAAATTTACAGAGGTTTAACTCCTTCAATTCTGCAATCAACAAAATCATAGAAAAAGGGATTTCTGGCTTACCATGGCATGACCAGAATAATTATTGCAAATAACAATAGTCAAATCTATGCCTAAGAAATTCGAAATTTTAGGGCAAAATACTCATAAGGGTGCCAAAAAACTACACTTATTGTGTTGTTTGCCCAGAATTTGCAAGCTTATTAAAATCAAATCATTACCCTAAAAGAGTAAAGAAGTGGGAAAAGCTTTCAAAACAAGCATCGGGCAATAATCCATCAGAAATTACAAGTAAATTCTGTCAAGGCTTCAACTCGGCAACAAAATCAAAATCGCTAAAAATTTATATAGATTTTTTACTCATACAAATCTCCGATAAATAAGCTCGGCTTTGAGCGGATCAAAATCAGCAACCTCGGCTTAGATTCATGAACTAATAGAAATCAGATAAGCCCTAATCCAAATTCAATCGAAATAAAAATTCCAGGATTTACATGCACTTCACAGCCCTACTCCCAAACAACAAAATCTCCTCTGAGATCGCGAAGAAAAGAGAAAATTTTGGCAATTTTTTTTTATTTTACCAGCTTGTTGGTTTCAATGGAGAGCTCGAGATGCTTGTTCCATTGATCGATGCTGTGGCACCCGATCATTATTCCCTTCTCTGCCATGGCCAAACCTTTGATTCTCTGAGGAGGAGTGTCGAAGAAGCAGGGAATGGCTCTGCGAATTGCGAACGAAGGAAGAAGAAATGTCGAATCTGGGAGGGGCTAGGGGTCGCGTTTTGAGGGCAGCGGAGTAATTCAAGACAAAACGCAAGAAGGAAACACGACCAGCAGGGATGATCCCACGAGCAACGTTCTTTACAAAATAAAACAACGATTTTCAAAATGGAGATAAAACGTGGATAACAAACAGTAGGGAAACGTTTTTAAAATGCCGCCCGCTGTTTAAAGCTGTCCCAAACCGGCCTAACTCTATACAATCTCGTTGGTTTCCGACTATTTTGCAACTCGAAGGAGGTTGTAAGTAAGTCTCTACGATCCTTACACTAACGAAACACTTTTAGGCGGAGATTCCTTCTTCCTGGATCTGAAGCTCTGATACAATTTGATATGATTTTCCATAGAAGTATGGGTAAACAAAATATTTTATTTCTACAAATCAAAAAATATAACTACAAATACAAAATAAAGAATAAGCACATACAATTCGAGAGGTAAACAATCTCTCTTAATTCCTACAATTCGAGCAATTCGAGAGGTGGGTTCGAGAGGTGGGAAATGTCTTCCAAACCCTAAATCTCAATTGCCCTTAGGATAATAAAAGACTAAATTGCCCCTTAGGCAATGACGTAACAGCTTGGCCTATTATTTTTCACGGCCTTCCTTCTGCAAAATGTACATTTTATCAGTGATATTTACAATTCTACTAGGTTTGAGAGGCACTGTACATGTGACGTTTTTTTGAAGTAGAATTGCATGCTAGCCTTTTGTGATAACCCAAACTCTTGAAGTTAATATTTGATTTGGCTAAGTGGCCTCATGGTTTTGCCCTGTTGGTGTAACTTCCCAGGAGGTCACTTATTATGGGAGTGCTCCCATGTGCGCACCCTTAACTTTGAAATTTCTAACGAAATTCCATCGTTGCACCAAAAAATATCTCGATATTTAAGAGTTCAGTTTCATTCTACTTAAGGGGTTTCATAATCTCCACCACTTAAGTATCTAACGTCCTCATTAGTGCTCTCCACTAGGCATATAGAACTCTATAGATGGCTCCCACCATTTAGCACTTTGTCCCATCCGACATTCAAGAGGCGACTCCCATGTTATAACACTTTTTAATGGCACTTAATTTCTATCCCCTGGCTGGTGTAATACTTCGATGCCATTTTGTGGTAACTCGAATTTTCACCCGTCAAGGTTATGCTGATTTGAAAAAATGGTCTCGTGGTTTTGCACTGTTGGTGTAACTTCACCCTTCCTAAGAGTGCTCCAATGCAAGCACGTTTAACTTTGAAGTTTCTAACAAAATTTTGTTGTTACACCAAAAGACACCTCGATGTTTAAGATTTCAGTTTCATTCTTCTTAAGGGGTTTCATAATCTCCTCCATTTAAATACCTGACATCCTCTTTGGTGCTTTATATATCTAGAATCATACACCAGGCAGATAGAACTCTAGAGGTGGCCCTTACAGATTCAAGAGGTGGCTCCCACCATGTAGCACTGTGTGCCATCCAGGGTTCAAGATGTGGCTCTAATGGCATAACACTTTATTTAGTACGACATTTAGTTCCCATCCTCTGGCTGGTGTAATGCTCTGATAACATTTGTGATAGCTCGAACTTTCACCCATCGAAGTATTGTCTGTTTTGGCAAAATAGACTTATGGTTTTGCCCTATTAATTTAACTTCCTTGGAGGTCACCTATCCTATGAGTGCTCCCATGTGAGCATGCTTAACTTTGAAGCTTCAAACAAAATTTCACCGTTACACCAAAAAGTGTCTCGATGTTTAAAAGAGTTCAGTTTCATAATATTTACGGGCTTTCATAATCTCATCCACTTAAGTACCTGACGTCCTTGTTAGTATTTTATACTCAGAATCATCCACCAGACAGACAGGATTCTAAAGGTAACCCCTACAGATTCAAGAAGCGTCTCCCACCATGTAGCACTTTGTCCTATCCAGGGTTCAAGAGGTGGCTCCCATGATAGTGCAACTTTGTTTTATATCGCACTTAGTGCTCATTCTTTGGTTGGTGTGAAGTTTTGATACTATTTTTGATAGCACGAACTTTCACCCATCAAGGTATTGTCCGCTTTGGTAAAATGGCATCACGGTTTTGCCTCGTTGGTTTAACATGCCAGGAGGTCACCATCCTAGGAGTGCTTCCATTCTAGCACGTTCAACTTTGAAGTTTCTAATGAAATTCCATTGTTACACCAAAAGCCTCCTTGATTTTTATGAGTCTAGCTTCATTCTACTCAACGGGTTTCATACTTTTGTTCTGCAGTTTTTTTTTTTTTTTTTGAATGTGTAGGAATAGGCTAACCATATTCATCAACCTATTGTGGTAAATTTATCGTGCAAGATTTTGCATCATATTTTAAGGCTTACAGGATTTAAGGTAGTTCCAGATATGTTCGTGCATGATCTATTTTGCATCTCATTTGTTGAACCTTCTAACGAATAACTTCGTTGTTATTTAAAACATCTAAAAAAATAATGTGATTTATTTTTAAAAACATAAATAAAAACATATATAAAAATTATATCATCTAAACATGCATTCAAAAGCAGATTAAAAACAAAAATAAAAAATTGAAATTATGCCAAATGGGCCCTAAAGTACTGAAAATAATTTATAGATGTTTTGGGTGTTTTTAGAAAAAAATCATGTTTTATTTTAGAAGGATTTGCATACCACTCAATTTCTATGTATTTACTTGTCTAACCCCAACTTCAATTTTTACATACATAGATTTCACTTTGAAAACTTAAAATGGTAGTATTTTTTCTGTACTATGAAAGATTTGGGTGGCAAATTGGCATAAATGTAAAAAGGAAACTTTAAGTGCCAGATATGTAATTAGATAGCAATTGGGTGGTATGTATGTAAATGCCTAGAATAAAATACAAAAATGATCTCAAACAGCTCCTAACTTTAGCAAGAGATCTCTATTTACGTTTGAGCGGGGAAATTTTTTTCTATGGGACCAGGATGCAAAAAACACAAGATCTAGATTTCTTCAATATAAGCAACTTCCTCATATTATTTTAGATCTATGAATATTTATGTGGTCGCATCACTTGAGTTCCATACTATTTACATGATTTACATGAGATGCATATCATTATTATCTTCTCCTGGGGGCTGTTATTTCAAACTAGCACGTGTTAGAACCTAGCCATCGCCCGTGTCTGCTCCGTTGCCTATCCTACTAGTATCCTAACTCATCTCTTGATCCTTCCACACCATCTGGTAACCCTAGATTGGTGTCATTTAGAGGATTTAAATCGCCATCACCTCTTTCTTCTTTGTTGCCCATCCTATCAGTTTCCTAACTCATCCCTTTATCCTTCCACACCATCTAGTTACCCCAGATCAATGTTAGTGAGAGACTTTCAATTGTTTTTTCAATATTTTACGGAAGCAACCTGGCACAATTATTAAACATCCTCAAAAAGTTCCAAGAATGCTTTCTTATGGTTTTACACCAACTTTTTAAGAAAGCATTTTAAATGACTACGAGTCATTAACAAAATTGCAGTTAATGAATTATTACTGGTGCCTTAGTAAGGACGCAGAAACTTGGAATTAAGTTGAGATTATTGGAAAGCTTTTACTCTGACATTATGGAATGATATGTGGCCCTTATTGTTTAAGCATTTGTTTAATTTAAGGCAATAAATTAGGTCGCTGTTAATGCATTCAGATGAGAGCAGGAAATGATCCAAATATCATTGATTCCATGCTCTCCAATTAGATCCATTGCCTGACGGACTCTGACAACTCCCACCGGTTATTTAATCTTCTGATTTGCTGTTGTTTAAGTTTATTCGGAATTTAAAGTTTTACAGATCTCACCAGTCACAAAAGCAGAGAATTCGTGAGCAGGGAGTGGTGGCATCAGTGGATAAGAGAGGCTAAAGGGCTTCAAGTATGGTGGTCAACGGGTGACTGGAGGGTCCGGGGCGGTGGCGGCAGTGGCAGCAATACCTATGCGTAGCTTCATCAACAAACATGACATGGTACAAGAACGATGGGATTTGGGTCACAGAGAAAATAAATGTAGGCGCCAAAGGTTGTGGGGCTGTGTTCAATCAGAGAACGGAGATTGTTGTAGATTGTGGCTTAATTTAGGGGCATTTACATACATGCCACATAGTTCTTATGTTACATATGTAACACCTAAACATTCATATATACATGCATATCACTTAAATATTTAACATCACATCAAAAATATCACCAACACTCTCTTTTTAAAAGTTTTCATGCATAGGTTTATAACACCTGAGTGTTATAAGTGTAAATATTAAACTCTGGGTGTTAGATATGTAAATACATAAGAATTGTGTGGCATGCTTGTATAATTTCTTTTAATTTAATAAATATGAGTCGTGTCAGTTCCAAGCAACCCAAAATCTAGGATTGAGAACCAAACCAAATTGTGTTATGAATTTTCCAGGAACTGAATCTGATTCACAAATCACAGTAAGAACCAATTCAAACCATTTTGGTTGGTTCAGATTAGTTCCTCCATTTTTCAAGTAATTGTGCTCGCCTTATATTATTGTTACAGTTCCGTTATTATGTGACCCACTGTTGCTAGCGTTAGTTTATTAAGAGCTGACCATAGCCAAAAATGTAATTTTGGGGAAATGCTGAGCTGACAGTCATTTATTATAATCAATGGAGACCTGTAAGTGGTCGTGAGGTAAATAATTAAATATTCAAGTTTCTAGGCTACTCTACTGTTAAAGAAAGGATAGGTAATACATGTGTTTTTAACAAAAAAGTTACTTAAAAAAATTAAAGATAAATTGCTCACTATTACTTTATGGATGTGCATTGATATCTTGATGAAGTGCTGCTCAGTATTATTAGAAGCGGGCTTCAAAATGCATTTTAATTTTGAAGTGGGCTATGTGCTAGCCCTGTGTCTCACTTGCTTGTGAAGCACAAGCTCGTAGCAAAAAAATGTGCATCATGCGGCTTCAAGTCATTGCATTGTGGCATTGCATGCTCATCTCGGAATCATAGTGAATTCTTTGTTCAAATTTCATGGTTTAGTTTAGCAGTTATGTGATAACTAGGCATAAGTGTTTGCTTTTTCTTACTGTTTCTCGTTGTCATTTAATAATTTGCTCATTTATTCTCCATTTTAGTTTTCTATATGTTATCATCGGTTCTTATTATTGGTGCTAGCAACTTCTCACGTATAGCATCTTCTCACGATTTCTTCTTGCTGCCTCATATTCAAGCTCTCACTTCGCACTACCTCCATCTCTTCATCTCTAGTTAGTCTGTTATCCTTAATTTTTAAATATTCTTTCATCAATCTATAATTTTTCTTTGATCTCTTTATTTGGTTAGCTAGAAATTTATGTTATTTAACATGTCATTGTATTTGTTAAAAATTAATAACTGATGTGAAAGTTTGGTTGATTAAATCACCTATTGCATGCGCATAATGTATTTATATATGATGTATAAGTTGAGCTCTTTAGTTCATAAAACTTTACGCGTTGAATTTTAAAATAAAAAATCTTGTGTATCGCATTTATATGCTATGAGCTATTTTTGAATAGGGGTGGAACCAGGTTATATCCAGGGTGGCCAATTTGAGATTTCTCTATATAAGTAGGAAAATTTAATATTTTTTTAATGTACTTTAGTTGATTAGTAATTTTGCCAAACACCCTCCCCCCCCACTCCCCTCACGGCCAAAAGTATTTTTTTGCCCAATGCATAAGAAAGAAAAAAAAAAAGTTCGGTGATTTTGCCCATCCTGTAAGTCAAAGCTAGTTCCGCCCCTATTTTTTAATTAACCTATGAGATGGATGCCATGTAAATTTCATTATCAGAAACCATTTATATTTCTATCTCAAGCCTTTTGTTATTATTATTTTTTTTCCACCCAGTTCCTATTGATTTTCGTACCTAACACCTAAATTTTCTTTCAAAATTTTTATCACCTAAATGCTTATCGCATCAAAAGTACCATCATTTTAACTTTTGAAAAGTGAAATTGCCCTTTACATGCATAGGTAAGGCGGTATATATATAAAAAAAGAAATTTAGGTATTAGATATGTAAATACATAATAATGGAGTGTTATGCATATAAATCTTCCTTTTTTTTTTCTTTTAATGTTTAGGAATATATGGAGAATGGGACGAGAGTCCGAGCATATGTGCCTCTACCACTGGCAAGGTCACTCACACCGATGAGGCAACAAGTGGTTTCAGCTCTCTAGGTGCATACATGTTTCTAGTAAGATCGCTCTTTTCCTTTTGCTTCCTTTCTCATCTTCTGATAACGTTGTTCTTTTTTTTTCCGTCATTTGTGTCGAGTATATCATGTACATTTCTTGTATTTATCACATACTAAGGTTTTAAATGTTAAATAAATTAGCCTTTTTTTATTCTACTTATCAAGTTGATCACTAGTGCTTATGAATATAAAACCTATTTGAAGTCTCATATAAATTATATAATATATATGTTTTATGTATATATGTATGTATGTGTGTATATATATATAGTTCTTGTATCATTGTTCAGTCTTGTATCATTGTTCAGACATACTGTGTTGTACAAAAATGTATGGAATTCCCATTTTCTCATTGTCACATTTCTTTATTTATTTTCGGTTCATTTTTGTTTAACTTGTATGCAAATATAAACAATCATATAAAACATTATAATTTTAAAATATTTTCATTATTTTGAATATAAAAAGAATCAAAATAAAAATCTTATTAATCAAGGATAACACTCTCTTAATAGCATGTACAACCACCATAATATATGGTTCTATGTGATAGATAAAATGTTATTCAATTATTTTTTTTTTGTTAGGTGCCATCAGGAAATATACATTCTCAAATATAATATGAATCTCTTAAGAGCCGTTTGGGTTCACTTTTGCTTTTTGATATTTTTATTTTATTTTGTTTATGTTTTTATTTCAAAATAAAGCATAGTTGGCATGTTGAAAATATATTTAGTTACTTTTAAAGACACTCAAAATATTTAGAATTTGTTTTGAGTATTTTAAAATAAAAAAATAAAAGGTTGTAAAAATTACTTCAAACAAATATGTTTTTAAAATCGAAAGCCAAAAACAAAAATAAAAGTAGAAACAAATATGATCCCACATAAGCCCTTAACTCTCTTCAATAGTTTCTTTATTTTTAAAATTTTCATTTGTAGAAGCTTATGTGACTATCTAGAATGGTTGTCCATGATTCATTAACAACAATTCTATTATTGTAAGATATTGATATGTGATTATAATTCTGTGAATGACGAGTTTTCGGATAATCTTTTATTGGTTGAAATTTTGATTTTCTTACTTGCGCTCTCAGAATGCGGATGAGTTTTTAAAAGTAGCTGCCAACACTGATATTCTTTTGATTGTGGATATCCTTATTGCCTATAAAAGCCATCTTAAATTTGTTAGTGTGTCCAAGTGAGTTCTTTCCTACCTTTACTTTTGCTCATGATGTTAAGGGTTAAGGGAATTCAAACCTAATTGTGGCCGTAGTAGAAGCAAATATTTTGGTAGAAGAGAAAGTGGCTACAAAAAATAAAGACGCCCTATTGCTTCTCTTATGGTTTGACTATTGATGTTAATATTGATCGATTTCTTCAATCCTGGTCCATCATCCCAACAAGCTTTTCACCTTTCCACAAATACCTCTCGTCCTTCCCAAATCTTGCATCCTAGAGGATAGAAGATCTCCAAGAAAATTTCTCTTATTAGATAGATTTATATTGAAAAACTATTGGACTTTTTGTACTTGCTTTCTATATACTATGATTAGTTCTGAAGGGTTTTTTTATATTATGAAAAAAAGCTTAACATAAGAGCAGGATAAGGCAATTTCTATCTTTGGAAACAATTCTCTAGAACTCTTCATTTTGTCTGTTGCTACAAATATTTAGGAGTAGTTCATTCATGTCTGTAATTCTGAGAGTAATTGGATTTTCCAACATGCTAAAGTGGCTTTAGCTTAACAAGGGAAAGGATGGCATTGGCTTCCTCTACCAAAGAATTACAGGTAAATGAAATCACTATTTTATCAAAGCGATTCTTATCATCTCTTCGTGAAATTTGTGATGAATTTATTGAACATTTCATGTCTTTGCAATCAAAACCTCTTCTATTTTCTCAATAGTCTTTTTGTAACAATAATCGTCTTCTCAACTATGTTTTTCCTGCTTAGGATCAACAATTTCTTATGGTTCTCTTCATAAATGAGGATATTAAAGATGTGTTCATTAGTGGAGAGGACAAAACCGTTGGATCTAAAAGTATTACTTCTAGGTTACTTAAGACTGCTGGATATATTATAAGGAATATGGTTATAAACGAGCCGAGCTTAAGCGAGCTCAGGTTTGGCTCTTGTTTGGTTCGTTCGAAATTAGCTCATGTTCGAAATTGCTCGTGAACAGTGTGCTTGTATTCGGCTCGATTTACATATTCTTTTTCGTGTTCAGCTCGAAATTAGCTCGTTTAAATTAATTAGAAAATAGATATATGGTTTTGGATTTGTACACTAATTATTTACAATAGAAGGCGCAGAACCACATGACCATGCAAGTTGTTATGATTTAAACATAGATATAAATATAAAACGCATTTGAACACAAGGTACTAAACAAGCCGAACACGATCGAATAAAGGGTTGTTCGTGTTTGGCTCGTTTACTTAACAAAAGATTCAAACACAAGCTATTGAACTAGTTGTTCACAAACAATAAGCTTTTTTGATAGCCTGGTAGGGATTCAATTTATCAAACTTGTGCTTCATTTCAGGGACAATTACATACACAAAACTCAAAACATTGTTATTTACAAAACTAACAATCAGGTGATGTTTTTTTGGACTACCGAATCGATGCATTTATGGGTGCTACAATCAAATCATTGATAATTTGATAAAAATTTAAAAAAAAAATACCGGTGGAGATTTATCATAAATTTGATATACAGGTGAATTTGAAAAATGGACGAAGATAGTGGTAGATTTTGTAAATAGCAATGTTTCTAGTGCAAGGTATGTAATTGCCCCTTTATTTTATTATAGTTTTGCACCTATATGCTTCTTCAATTATGAATCTAGCTATTGCTCTTACTTGATTATAAATCTATTTTCTTATGTCATGTCTTTTATAAGATTTTTCTTAGATCGCTGTAACAGCTAAGACTTGCAACAGGCATATGATTATATATATATATATATATATATATGGAGATTGTTTGTTCATATAGCCTTATTTTATTTGTTTGAATTGTCTATTATTTGAAGAAATTTTTTTGGAATTTAGTAAATATTAACATTAAGTTTTATGCATCACATCCTCTTTTAAAAATTAGCTGTAGTTATTTCATCAATAGCCATTATGAAGTATATTAGTTTTAGCATCATTTTTGTATGCATGGCATCATATTGAATTATCTACTATTTATTTGCATGATTTACTTCATAGGAAATATGTTTTTGATGATGATAATTGTAATTCTACTAATGATGTGAATGTGATATTTAAATTAAAAACTTAATGGGTTAAATGATGATTACATTTACGAAGCAATACATTATACTCAAATCAAAATACTAAAAATTTACATATTATTCTTATTTTGGGGGACGAAAAACATTGTTATTTACAAATTAAGTACCTTCTTTCATCCATTTTTCAAATTGTGGTTAAAATATTAAAATTAATGATGAAATTTTAACCCTTTTTTTTTCGTTTTTATCAACTTCTCAATGATTTAGTCGTATCATTTGGATGTTTGATTTGTAAACATTGATGTTTCGGATGCTCTGAATGATTTTATGACATTGTTGCAAACTATGAATGCAAATTTATATTTTATGATTGTTATGAAGTTGTAAAATGATGCTAATTGTCTTTAGTACATTTAATTTACAAGTTTGACTTGAAGTGATGCAGTTGTGAGAGTAAATCGCCTCTTTTATTATTATTTTAATTAACATATTTTCTTATAGATCAAATATGGAATAAACTAAATGCTCATATACATTAACAATTGCTTTTCATAAGAATATTAAACAAATTATTGCCCTCCAAATAATATTTTTGAATATTTTTAATTAAAATGTATTATGAGCTTAATCATAACGGAAGCTATTAAGATTGATGAAAGCTGCACATTACATTATTCACATCTTGATTGTTGATCATAGGCTTTTCTACAACATATTAGCAAAGCATAAACAAAGAGTAAAGTTGGACGTAATATATTAATGTTTAAATTATTTTTTAACCCAAATAATTTAAACAAAGCATTATCATACACATATTTTTCACACATCAGATATAAATTAAATCGAACGTTCGCTAATTACATGCCATATGTTAGGATGCAGCATTTGAGGCCCTATGAATGTTATTTGGCTCGCGTATAGCTCTCATGGACCGAGCTCAATGAGCTAACAATCTAAGTTTGACTTGACATGCTGAATAAGAATTAATTGATCAAATTCGAGTTAGAGTTCAAACTCAATTAATTATTCAACCTCAAATTGAGAGTAGTTCAAGCTTGACTTGACACATGTACAACCCCATGCTACTATATACAAGCAGGATTCAAAAATGATCAGTTATTGCTTTTATGCCATTCTGCTATCTTTGCTTGTTGTAAGTTTATATGGTTTTTAAATTTACTGTATATATTCTTGAAAATAAAATTATTACTTTAATAGCCAAAAAAAAAAAAATTGAAAAACTGGCATGCACAAACGAACGTTTTAAAATAAAGGTGAGTAAAATGATGTTGCAAATATAATATTGGAAAAATTATTTTATACAGACACTGCATGCAGAGATCCTGACCGTAGATCACGGTGATGTACGGTCATGATGTGTTTCATTGGGCCCTATTTAAAAATTTTATTTTAAAAAAAATTGAAATACATCCTTATCGTAGATCACCATGATCTACGATCAGGATCGGACACCGCAAGCATCTCTGCATGCGGTGTCGGTGTCCATATGCAATAATTTTTCATAATATTGTGCCCTATTTTTATCATTTTAGAGATCCATTTACAATTCAAGTATATGAATAAAGTATTGCTTTTAGTATAATGCAGTTAAACTCCAATATTTTTAGCATGCATATATCAACATTAAAATAGTAAGGTCTATAAAGTAATTATTTAATTTAGGGATAATTACATACACCACTCAAAACATTGATATTTACAAATTAACCATCCAAGTCATTTGGTTTAACCTCCGAACTGATATATTTACGCATCACGATCAAATTATTGAGAATTTGATAAAAATAAAAAATATGAGTTTGATCTCATGGTGAATTTTGATATTTGAGTGAAAATTTGAAAATTGGATGAAAGATGGTGGTTGATTTGTAAATAGCAAGTTTTGGGCGATTTGCGTATAATTGCTCCTTTAAATTTTTATTATGCCATTAGATTACATTGATTTGTATGTAAATTGATGTCACGAAGGAATAAAATTGTATGATATCTTAAATAAAAAGAGGAATTTACATACGCAGCACTCAAACCTTTTAGTCTTTACCTATCACCCATCTAAACTTCAATTTTTACGGGCACAGCACCCTACTTACCCTTTTATCACGATGGGAACAGTGACATATACATGTCATGTATAGAAAGGTGCTTTATCCGTAAAAATTGAAGTTTAGATGCGAGATAGATAAATACATAAGGTTTGGCTGCTGCGCATGTAAATATTCCAAATAAAATTTGCAATTTGTTCATCTCCTAAGAAGTCACTAAATTTAATAAGAAAAATCGAAACAAATTGCTATATAGAGAGAGAAAGAGAGAGAAAGAACTGAGAATCTACGGACTTGAAGATCATGACAAGCAACAGCAGTGCACAGTCCATTTGGTCACCATTTGATGACCAAATACTATAAATGTTTCAAATTGACACAAAAACATCAATACTGTATTAAAAACTCCATTAATATGTTTTTATAGATGGGACCCTTGACCTAAAGCTCCACACATACATGGAAAATAAATGCAAATTGACACAAAAACATCAAAACTGTATTAAAAACTCCATTAATATGTTTATAGATGGGACCTTTGACCTAAAGCTCCACACATACATGGAAAATAAATTATCAATCAAATATTTTGCCAATAAAGTATAACAATTAATCCAAAATCCCAAATAAAAATTGGGATAAACAAAGATGCTGGCGAAGAGGAAATATAGAGAATTACAAGAGCAGACACAGCAGCTGCTTCGCATTTCTGTATAAGTAGAAAACAAATGAGAAATAAAAACATAGAACTTACTGTAACTGGGGCCAAGATTTTTTTGGTTCAGCTGTCCTTGAGCGAATCAAGTGTGATGGGCAATACAGATATTACGGAGAATCTATGTTGATCTCCGGATTTCTACTGACACTATATTGAGGAGAATCTTGACATATACATGTCTCCGTCAAAGATGACAATTATCGAATGAAATCGGGCGCCAATTATCATGAAGTCTAAGCAATTTCTTTCGCTATGCTGGAAGTAGCATAGATCTTCAATGGCTGCTCTGGTATGTAAATTACACCTATTGATGGTAGAAAGAAGCAAAAAAATTCAAAACTTTAAGCATAAAAAAGCAATTTTAAAAAACCTGAAGCTCATAAAAAAACTATTATATCCATTTTTGCCAATTATTTAAACAATTTGTAGCACATTATGGATGGCCGAATATAATGCTGAGGAAGTGCAAGTATCAATTATTAGAAAAATGTTTTGAGATCTGGTTCTCAATTTAGTAGTGAATTTACTTCTGCAACTACAAATTTTAAACTTAAAGAGGTAAGACTTTATTATTTGACAGTTGCAAAAATTTGTAGGAAAATACTACAATTTTTTAAGGTTTCTGTAAGTTCTCAAAAATCCTGGCTCTCCCATGTGTTTTTGATGGGCATGCGGTCTCAATAGATTTGGTGTATTTTTTGTCTACTTCTATTTATAAGTTCTAGTTGCAAAGCTGCTCTACCATTGCTATGTCAATTAGCTTGCTCCAGCTCCTACTACCTATACAGCCTTATCCCCACATACCGGCCTCTCTTCCCAGTCCTTGCAGCTTATCAATAACAACAACAACAAGCCTTTATCTCACTAAGTGGGGTGGGTTACATGAATCCTTTTTCTCCAATTCACCTAATTGAGTGTCATATTTTCATTTATTTCTAATATATTAAGATCATATTTTATACAATATGCTCAAATCTTTTTAGATCTACCTCTGTCTTTCTTAACATAAGTTGAATCTGAACATCTCTCCTAACAGGACCATCAGATGGTCAACGTTTAATGTGACCAAACTCCAAATGGACCATCAGATGGTCAACGTTTAATGTGACCAAACCATCTAAGACAACTCTCTCACGAATTTATTCATTTCTCATTTTGTTTCTAAGTGTCAAGCCACTGATCCCACTAAGCATTTTCATCTCAGCAACACTGAACTTTATTTTATGCTTCTCTTTAAAGGCCGACATTATGCGCCGTAGAGCATTGCAGGTATCAATTACCATTCTGCAAACATTCTCAGCAGCATCTCAGTCCTTGCAGCGCATCTCTAAGAAAAATCACAGTTCATCACCATTATGATTTTATTTTAAGTTCCTATAAGGTACCTAGAAAGAATAAGAAACTGTACGAACCGATCGGGACAAGTGTAATAACAGTTTTAGTTTCATTTGTAGTTAGAGATAAAAATCTTGATTATTTCATCGAAGCATAGATCCTTGACATTCTAGTTTCAAAAACAAGTTTAAAAAAATTATGTTCCACACATGTTATAAAGCATTGATTTTAGTTAAACTCTTCAAAAGTTGGCCAAGAGAATCTAATGTGATGACATATAATCTGATACCTAACTAGGAACAATTAATCAGATCCAAAATACTAGAGGTAAGGATAATGATCATAAGGCAGACGATGATGAAAGTTGAAAGATTAATCAATTTCTGAATACACTTAGCCCTTAAAAATGATTATTATTAGACGCATGCAATTATTTAGAGCCGGCTCTATGAATCCTCAATTTTCAATCATTACCACTGAATGTTAACCTGTCTGTTAAAGTAATTCTTCATAAACCATCTGGAAGACTGAAACAACTTCTATTCTATATTTTCTCTGTTTTATCGTTTTTCCTTCCCGATTGTATAACACTAATTTTATCTACCCATCTAATGAATTTATTTTCTACCCTTCATCGCACATGTCCATCATGACTCCAATAATTCCTCTAATAGAATCATTCTTTAATTTATCTTTATCAATTTTTATTTCCATCAATCTTAACATTCTAATTATCACTATGCTCAGCTTGACTATCAACAACTTTTGACTGCCAAACACTAAAACAAATTCAACATCGCCAACCTAATTACAGATTTATGAGAAATATCCATCCTCTTATCACATAATACTCGAGCACTTCTAATTTTACCACCAAGCCTTTATCTTCTTTGCATCAATCAACAGATAATATATCACTAAAATATAAAGACAGACATGAAAGGAGTGACAACCTACAAGCTTCATATATGAAACTAAGCTTGATGGAATAGGTAATGCCTTCGCATTAACAATGGTGATCAGCAATTTTTATCTTTCATTCAAAAGAGATATTAGAACAAAAGAAATGGTCAATCAAAAAAGCTTCAGGTAGAACTGTACCTTTATCTCGAGCAGCTACTTGCAGCGTGTCCAGAGTAATTATTCCATCTGTCAAAGGAAGTAACTCAAGTTTGACGCTGGTACTCGAGTGTGCAGGTACAACTCTACACAGCAAAAAGGGAAAACATAGTTACATAAGGCAATCTTTCTTCTTCAAATAAAAGTATAATAAGACTGATGATACACAATATTTACCCCAAGGGCACCGTGCTCTGCAACCAGAGATGTGTACACCCCTGATCTGTGCTTGAAATGATATCAGAAGTCGCACCCCGACGCTGAGTAAGAGAACTTGATCCTTTGCCACTACCATCATTAACTTTCTGTTTTTCAGTGACAGTATTTTTCCCCCCGGCTTCCCCTCCTATGAATTCAGGAAAATTAGCTTGAGCATTCATAGGGTTTCTTGGTGTGGAGCTCAAGGGCAATACAGATGGCGAAGAAGGTGCTGATAATGGAGCCAGAACAGTAAGATTAAGATCTTCAGAAGTTAAGTTTGAAGCGTGGAGGGTTAACACCTGAAACATATTATCAAACTAAGCCGTAATAACTGTAATAAATAAAAAAAAGAAATAAATTTTAATTAATAGATCAGTTCAAATGTAGCCATCTAGTCTTTCTGTCATTAAGAGACGAGTGAATCAATTCCAAGAAGGCTAATGCAATAGAATAGAGAAGAGAGCCCGGAGCAGTCACAGAGCAAGTGTGACCTAGGGCTGTTTTGAGCCAAACTGAAGGAAGAGTACCTCGTGTGTGCAACCCTAGTCGATGCCGAAGAAGAAGAAATCTTCGTGAGATTCTTGTGCAAAGGAAAAGGAAGCAGGTGCTCATGTAAGGTGTCGTCCGAGCGTGTTCTGGGCGACGAAAGAAGAGCAGGAAGGGAGGGTTGAGTGTTTAACCCTAGCCGAGACGAGCAGAAAGATTGAGCACTTGTCTGCGGCTAGAAACATCCCCATCCTGTGCGGACGCTTGCAGGAGAAGGGACGATGTCGCGGGTGAGAAAGAGGGAAGCGGGGTATTTTAGGAGCAATTATTAGGTGTTGAGTCCGCACATGCAGTTTTCATTGTATTTTGGTTGTATTGATTGTATCAATATAACCAAAAATATAACAAAATCCGCACCTTCCACACCTATTTTATCCGCACCTAATAATCTTTTGTAGTTAGTTTAGAGGCCTAGGGTGTGGGAAGAAGGGCTGCATTCATGTCTTGTACGAAGGAGAGGAGGTTGTGTGCGACTTTTTGTGCAGAAAAAAAGGGAGAAGAGGAGCTTTGCATGCAAAAAAATCTACCAAGCCGTGCAGAAAACCGAACCGAGCATAGGGTAAGAGTAAAGTTTATATTTTTAAGAAGTTTTTGAATTGTAATAAACTGAACTCATATCAAGTGTTAATATGATGTTAGGGTTAATTAAAATCAGAAAGAAGAAGGTAAAGAGTGCGAGTTAAGGGAGAAGAATGATTCGAGGGCTTATATAGTAAAATGTTAAGTTTTATATTGTTATTAGAATAAATGATATAACTATTTAAATTAATGTTATTAAATTTTATTGAATTATGAATTGTGGATAGAAGCTATTTAGATTTGAGATTGATAAAGGATCAACGACATTGAAAGTGAAGGTAAGGTTTATATTTCTAATTATATAAATTGTTTTCTTTAAATGCCACTAAGTAAATAATAAATCTTATGAGTGGAATCCTTAGAATTGGGAAGGGCTTATGATTCAAAAGTTAATTGAAAAAACATTTAAATTAGTAATTAGAATTGGGAAGGGCTAATGATTCAAAAGTTAATTGAAAAAACATTTAAATTAATGAATTATATTATTTTGAAAATAAAATCTTTATATATGGATTTTTAAATTGATATAGGTGATAATAAGAGAAAGTAAATTGGAGGAATAAATTTTTACAGAGCACTTTTTAAGGTTAAGGTGAGTAATTAATTTTTTTTTGCATTAAATTCAATTCTTTTATTTTGAAAATGTTTCACTTGTTCGTAAACAATAAAATCATCTTTACAAGTGAAAGAAACTAAATGAAAAAGAAATGATTATTTTATGATTTTAGTTCTTTCGCTTTTTATTATGCACCAAAGGAAAATTAAATAAATTAATGATTTAAAGGAATTAAATAATTCAAAATGAAAATTTTAATGATACGTATATCAGGAGTTACACCTTATGGTACTAACAAAGGGTGCTATTTCATTCGGGTACATTAAAAATAAGGGAAATGGTAAAGACATATTTTTATCATACAAAAGGTAAAGGTTTTGACATTTTTCCTTGTATGACTTCCAAAATTTAAGAAAAAAAGGAAATAGAAAATGATCATCATCTTCATTTGAGAAATCATGTTAAGCATTTGCATAATATTTAACATATAATAAAATAGTAATTATTCACTAAGTTGCTTGAACTTAAACTGTTGTTTATCTGCATTTTTAATGGAAGGGTTTTATTATGGGAGGAGAGAGCCTGTGGATAATAGATAAAATTTATTATGGGAGGAGAGAGCCTGTGGATAATAGATAGTGGTTTTCTTTTTTTTTTTATGTTATATCACTCCTACTGTATTAGTTATGTTACTGAAGCAGACCGGAAAACATTATGTGCTTATGAGAGGATTGCTAACATGAGTATTGTGGATTTAGTGGTTACTTTTTATATAAATGTTATGGTGGATTAATGTTAATGTTTAGACATGTCTTTCACTGTCCATCTTAGTTAATTCTAACTTCTTGGGCCGGGTCGTGACAAAAAATATCTTCATAATGGCCCAAAAAATAAATTGTCAACAAAAGGCCAAAAAAAAAAATTTCTGCCTTCAACATTAAAAAAAAAAGTATCAGCTAAAAGAAATGCAAACCTGAACCGGAAGTTGCGGTACTCCAGTTGATTCAACCGTCTGATGTGAAATTTCTGAAACTACAGAGATAATGAGATCCTTGGCAATGTGGGGACGCCAACTTGTTCTCTGCTTGAAGAATAATTTTGATTCTGTGAGCAAAACGAACGGGATTGGATGAGGCATTAAATGAAATTATTATAAAAATATTCATCATTTTTAAAGATTATATTGTGCTCAACTATTACCACTGTAGTTGCAACGGCAGGAAACTAAAACTGCATATTGATCTGTGCTTGGTAAAATCTTCTTCATGTAACTTGCCTTTGAAGTTGATCCCAATACAGTTGTACCTACCTTCGCATGTAAAACCATAGGGTGTGCATTACTACGGCCATCAAAATTGCCATCTAATTTGATCACCGGTTTCAGGATAAAAGAATGTTCCTCGCCTCTCCTGTATTTTCAATAGAGGCAAACAAAAATTAAAAAAATGAATTGAATACTCAAAAGCAGCTAGTCGTATGAAAAGATCTATGGAGGAAGAATACACCACAAAAACTGAAGTAAATGATATAGTTAGATTGTTTACTTGCTTCAGTACTTCTATTATCCTCAGCAAACCGTTATGTTACTCAAAAAAGTTATTTTAAATAAAATCAACAAAAAAAAATCATCAATTCTTCAAAAACATTCGAAAAAATTATGGTATTTAATTATTTACTCTAGAAGCCTGCCTACATTTGATGCAAGTGCCGCAAAAGATAGAGATATATGCACAAAAGCTATTTCAAGAGGCGCACTTTCAAAAAATCATTATAGACATAGATAACCATTAAATGGAAAAAAATTTCCGATAATTATTAAGAGCATTTACAAAATCTCTCAAGTTCCCATAGCACCTTCACAGAATAATATCAATAAAGGATTGCCAAAAATAAAGAATGTTCGCATACACTATCTGCAATATCCAATACAACTATGCGGTAGAAATAAACAAAGGAAATCAATTTTCTCAAATAATAAGCAGCATTGTGTTGCAAACTTGCACTTAATAGTAGATGTAACAAGTATTTTAGTAAAATTAAAAATATTAACACGTAAAAAATGCATCACATGCTGAAATAGCAAATGATAACACCAAATGCTAATCCATCAGTTTTGCAAGAAGGAATTCCAAACATGAACACTCTAAAGCATCACAAGCTGATAGTAAAGATTGGAAGAAATCAGAAAAAAAGGTGAAATGTCAACAATCTTTAAATGCCCAAGTACTGTCTGGTAAAGAAAATTTAAATAGAAGGCATGTTATATATATGAGGTTTAACGGTCATTTTTTCATATATACAAAGGAAGGCCATAACCATTAAATGTAAAAAAATTTTCCAATAGTTATTAAGAGCATTTACAAAATCTCTCAAGTTCCCATAGCACCTTCACAGAATAATATCAATAAAGGATTGCCAAAAATAAAGAATGTTCGCATACACTATCTGCAATATCCAATACAACTATGCGGTAGAAATAAACAAAGGAAATCAATTTTCTCAAATAATAAGCAGCATTGTGTTGCAAACTTGCACTTAATAGTAGATGTAACAAGTATTTTAGTAAAATTAAAAATATTAACACGTAAAAAATGCATCACATGCTGAAATAGCAAATGATAACACCAAATGCTAATCCATCAGTTTTGCAAGAAGGAATTCCAAACATGAACACTCTAAAGCATCACAAGCTGATAGTAAAGATTGGAAGAAATCAGAAAAAAAGGTGAAATGTCAACAATCTTTAAATGCCCAAGTACTGTCTAGTAAAGAAAATTTAAATAGAAGGCATGTTATATATATGAGGTTTAACGGTCATTTTTTCATATATACAAAGGAAGGCCATACAGGTTTAAATTGTTAATAGTAATATTCATTAGTCTAGACATATTCGCTGATAAGATGAGAAAAAAGCCAAAGGAATATGACCTGAGCGGAAGATTAGGTAAATTGTGACCACCTCCTGTCTCAATGCTTGAAAGCGGTAGATAAAAAGGTGGACTTCCCTTTGATGGCTCATCATATATAATATTTATTGCGTCCAAAAATATAGTTATCTCTGGCAAATGCGCTGGTGAAATGTTCTGAAGAATGAAGAAAAACTGCTTTAATATTTCAAGATCGACTCGAGCACATGTTTGGTGATCAATTAGAGAACATTTGATTAAAAAAAACAAGTAATTCAATGAAGCATGGACATCCATACAAGGCTAGAAACAAATACAACACGAAGTGAATAAGGCAATACAACATAATTGTAAGAAGTAGGACAGGGTATTTTATAGACAAATCTTCTTCAAAAAATATTATTATAAAATGAACCATTTAAACACCAGATATCAAAGATTTATACCATTGTAAAACTCTCAATCATTGTTCTTGAGAAAAAAATTAAGAAAAATCCAAAATATAAATGTTTGAGGAAAATTAAAAATAAAATAATCTTTACATTGAAGAAAATTGGAGAGGAATTAAAAAAAAAAGCAAGAACAATACATTTTAAATTATGACCAGGGATAACAAAAGTTAAAAGCAAACCTGAGCACAGAAGGATAGAGACAAAGAGTCAGTAAGTAAAATTAAAGCCCTTTGAAAGCGCCACAACCGAGTTAGAAAGTGTTTGTGGTATAAGAAATATAGTAGCGGGTTAGAGCACTAATGAGTGGGGGCGTAGCAAGCTTAACAAAATTGCAAACATAAATGGGAATGAGGTAACAAATGAATAAAGGCTTTTCGCACCTTAATGCAAAGAGATGAGATTAAATGAATTAAAATGAATAGCATGGAAGTTAAAATGTGAGTTTTAAGATGTTATGCTAAAATAGAATAAAAATCATTAAACCAGCAAAAATATTTCTTGTAACATGCCTTACACAAGTCCCATGTGCATCACTGTCATTTTGAGGCATATCAAAACCATATCCAACATTAATTTTGAATATTTCAAATACAATTTTAAATGTGTCATACATGCACGGAGCCATGCCGGATGCGCGTACAAAACAAATAAGGAAGATATTTTGATACAACCACGCTTCACAGATGATAAATAAAACAAAGAATATAAAAAGTGCAGCAATGGAGAAAAGATATTTTGATATTACATTGAGAAATTTGAAATGGCACCTTGATCTGAACACACAGAAGATCCTCAGTAGCGCATGAAGCAGCAAAACTATGAATTTCTAATGGCTGAACAATTTCAATCTTTCTACGCCATCGCCGGCCAGGTAAGTATATACCTTCAAAACCACAGTGAACAGAAAACCGTTCAGGCACAAGAGAAACACCTCGAAACGAAAAAAGACCCTCATTTTCCATATCATGATTCTTTGACTTCTCCGGCGTGAAACAATCTAAATCTTCAAGGTCAAGAGAAGGTTTTGAATTGTGAGTAGCAAAGATGGAAGGTGCATTATTATCTTTCGGAAGTGATGGCATGGAGTAACTTCGGAACTGGCCAAAAGAGAAAATTTGTGAACCAGAATAGGAAGACGTTGACCTGTGAGTAGCAACTGTTTGATCTTGCCCTAATGGAGGTAATAATGAATGAGGGGCTAGAGTACGATTCAAAGGGAGTAACCAATTAAGAAGTTCCCCGTATGGATCATAACGGCTTGAAGAATATAAATTACTCAAATTCTCAGAGTCAGGAACTAAAGATCCGTACTTCTCAAACTGAAGAACCTCAAGCACAGGATCCTTTATATTGCCAGCTGCGACGTTCACTTGTAAAAGAACCTGCATCCTTCCAGCAAAAGTAATTGACATTCATAACTTAGTAATGGTTCTACTAAATCAATCAGACAAAAAGTAAAAGCAGTAGCACGGGAATGATGGGGTGAGAAAAGGGGCAATTAAGGTGCAAAAATATTTTGATGCATGAATTTAAAGTTTTGAAAAAGCTTCAGAAAAACAAGAACTTCAAGAAAACCAAATTTTGATATAACCATTAAGCATATGATTATAACCAGTGGTTTTACCCTAAATAAGGGTATTAATTTCGGCAAAACTCAATAATGACAATCACAATCTATTTCATGATCACTAGATAATGTAAAATAAAACAATCTGTCAATGATTATTTAATATACTAAGAAATCTTACTGAAAAAAATAAAAAAACTAAATAATTGTGTTCATGATGCCAAATATGACGCAAGTTATAAACATAACATTTGAAAACTAGAAATAAAGATAACAGGACAAATGATGAAAGAATTATTGAGAAAAAACAACACGAATGCTAACATTAAATATAAACCAGAGATGCAGCAGTAGGAATAATTCTTACATGATATTCTGACAATATCAATGAAAGAAGGAACCATGGAAGAAGCATCAAAGCAAAAATGACAATTAAGTCACTCATAATAGCAGCATTATAATACAAACGTACCATAACCAAGAAAGTATAAGTGAAATATTTTATGATTTTCATCCGATGGCTTAAAATGGCCCTATAAATATATTACAGAATCCAGAAACTACCAAGCCCGAGTTTCTATATATATATATATATATATATATATATCACACCATCTGGAATAAATTCCTTACCCCACCCCTGTCAACCATGGAAGAAGCATCAAAGCAAAAATGACAATTAAGTCACTTATAATAGCAGCATTATAATACAAACGTACCATAACCAAGAAAGTATAAGTGAAATATTTTATGATTTTCATCCGATGGCTTAAAATGGCCCTATAAATATATTACAGAATCCAGAAACTACCAAGCCCGAGTTTATATATATATATATTAATTTTACCCAACAAAGTAGGTGATATGCAACCTTAAAAAGCTAATACTATGGAAAGAAAATAGTAGAATAACCCAAGGTGAAAATATTAACTTAAAAAAGATGGCAATGGTCGATAGGGCAGAATGTGTGCAAAAATTCTCTAGTGCCTAGCTAAGGCAAAGGGAGATCACCCAGCTGAACCCTTGTAACAATGTTAAAAATAAGCATGGAAAACCTGCAACAAATTGCTTTGACACCTAAGAA